>NC_088217.1:78585655-78665655 GCF_036934945.1 Oncorhynchus masou masou | reverse complement strand
TCCGTGGCTCCATCATCTCAGTACCCCCAGCAGCGTCTTGTGTCCTGCTAGCCAGAGCACTTAACTTGACTACACCACGTCTGCTTGTTTTGGTCCAGAATCACACAGAGTACTAATGGAAAAACAACAAGTGGGGCCCAGCAGCCCAGAAACCTCTCATGGACTCTCTCTCCACTCACAGTCCTCTTACAGCTACTGTGTGTTGACTTCAAAGTCCTGTCTGAATTCAAAACCTTTATGCCCGCATTGCATGGTCTTCTACAGTGTAGTGTCCATGAGGCTGATCAGGCAAGGCTCTGCAGCAAGAGAATCATCTTTAGACTGCATTAGTGTCACTCTAGTCTGTCACTGTTGTTCCCACAGCAAGTGAAGGGATCCTCTGAGCACGCTGCAATAGAGACGTCAAATCAACTGCAACACAGGCTTTACGAGGACCATCATGTACAGTCATAATAACGCGGGAGTATACACACATAGTTACATTGACACCTACGGATGGTACATAGTAGACAGAACTAGTCCTTATATTGAATATATGGGAGATTACCTGGAATTGTAGAAAAACCATTCTTGTGTATATCAACAAGGTAAATAGCACTAACAGGAAGGACTGTAGGGGAAAAACACACGATAGACATGTAACAGAAAAAGTGGCATAAACACGTCACACAGACAAAAGGTTAGGACTGTTGTCAACGGTGTGACAGGGCCAGTAAACACGTCACACAGACAAAAGGTTAGGACTGTTGTCAACGGTGTGACATGGGTGGCATAAACACGTCACACAGACAAAAGGTTAGGACTGTTGTCAACGGTGTGACAGGGCCAGTAAACACGTCACACAGACAAAAGGTTAGGACTGTTGTCAACGGTGTGACAGGGCCAGTAAACACGTCACACAGACAAAAGGTTAGGACTGTTGTCAACGGTGTGACAGGGCCAGTAAACACGTCACACAGACAAAAGGTTAGGACTGTTGTCAATGGTGTGACAGGGCCAGTAAACCCTAACCTTAACCCCAAAAACTGACCTTATCCATAACCCTAAAACTGACTCTAATTCTAACCTTAACCCTAAACCACTTAGAAATAGCATTTGATGTTGTAGGGACTAACAAAATGTCCACCGTAGGTCAAATGTTTGTTTGTTTCCTATTCTTGTGGGGACTTCTGGTGGGAACTTCTGGTCCACCCAAGAATAGTTACACACACACACACACACACACACACACACACACACACACACACACACACACACACACACACACACACACACACACACACACACACACACACACACACACACACACACACACACACACACACACACACACACACACACACACACACACAAGCTAATATAAGAAGAGGTGGAGGAGGGGAGAGAAAAGAGGCTAATAAAGCGAATGTGTCACAGATGACCCTCAGACACAGTCGGTGAGGGAGGCTGCACTTCCATTTCGCCACCCAATAAGTGTCCTGCTGGAGATGGGGGAGAGAGAGAGAGCGAGGCCGGAGCGCAATCACAGACCAGCTGATAACCGTTATCATGACCAGCCCGCCTGCTACCACCACCCCTACCTCCACCGCCGTGCCGACCAGCTGCCGGAAACCCATTTAGGAGGGAAATGAGTTAAATTAAAAATCACTTTTATTTTTACCATCACCTAATCATTTGAAGGCCATCGGGTTCCAGGGAGAACCGGAGAGGGGGGAGTTGGATCGGCAAAGAGGAAGAAAGATCAGCCAGATCTCACTAACACTGTGTGTCTTTAGTCCAGCTAGAGGAGGGAAGATTAGCTTCAGAGGAAGTCACCTAACTGCTACTGCTACTCGCTTAGTGTCCTTCCCTCAGGTACTTACTCATATATTTACTTAAGTACTGTAGTCAACAACTCACATACTCGCTCAGTCGTCATAGATCATTGTTTTCTATGAGTTCTATATAGGAAGGAGCCGTCTGTTAATGCTAACAGCTATCCACGTAGCATTTTGACCACCCACCAGGACAATGGGACGGCCAGGGGTTTAACCTGGGGTCAACTCTGTCTGGGCAGGGGCATCATTCTAGCACCAGGAAGCAGTTTGAGGCCTGCTTGGGAAACTAGGATATCAGCGTGGATGGTTCAGATCCCCTTGGGACGCAGTCATTTGTCTTTCTGTTGCCTGTTGGGTTGGACACAAGCTGTCTGTCTCGATGGATGGATGGACAGGCAGAATCATTAATTAGAGAGTCTTTATTGACACTATTGACAAAAAAGGCTCCATGTATTCGATATGAGACCTAACGATCACAACTCAAACACTAAGAAACACACAAAAAAACTTTTTTGAATGAATGGTCATGATACCTAATCAAGAAACATTGTTCTCTTCTTTGTTTGATATCAACCTGGCACTTTTATTATGAGGGTAAAATCCACACTATGGTCATTTACTGAACAAAACAAAAAAATGACAAGGTTGGACTGACTCGTTTTTACAATACCCTAATGATTGCTCATATTCCAATTAAGAAACTTAGACAAAAACACGGCAACAATGGGCAATAAATACTGGGCCTTCTGGCAGGGGAAAACACCCCCAAACAATTAATAAAGGCTAATAAGAACAACACACTTAACACAACCTTTAATTTACTAGACTTATCCATCTAAATTCACCTGCACAGTTGGGTGGATGTATTGTGATATGGCAATGATGTATTGTGACATGGCGGTGATGTATTGTGATATGGCGGTGATGTATTCAGATATGGCGCTGATGTATTGTGACATGGCGGTGATGTATTGTGATATGGCAATGATGTATTGTGATATGGCGCTGATGTATTGTGACATGGCGGTGATGTATTGTGATATGGAGGTGATGTATTGTGATATGGCGCTGATGTATTGTGACATGGCGGTGATGTATTGTGATATGGTGGTGATGTATTGTGACATGGCGGTGATGTATTGTGATATGGTGGTGATGCATTGTGATATGGCGGTGATGTATTGTGATATGGTGGTGATGTATTGTGATATGGAGGTGATGTATTCAGATATGGCGCTGATGTATTGTGACATGGCAGTGATGTATTGTCATATGGTGGTGATGTATTGTGATATGGCCGTGATGTATTGTAATATGGTGGTGATGTATTGTGATATGGAGGTGATGTATTGTGATATACTGGTGGTGTATTGTAAAATGGCGCTGATGTATTGTGATATGGCGCTGATGTATTGTGATATGGCGCCGGTGTATTGTGATATGGCGAAGATGTATTGTGATATGGTGGTAATGTATTTTGATATGGTTGTGATGTTTTGTGACATGGCGGTGATGTATTGTGATATGGTGGTGATGTATTGTGATATGGCGGTGATGTATTGTGATATGGCGGTGATGTATTCATATGGCGCTGATGTATTGTGACATGGCGGTGATGTATTGTGATATGGTGGTGATGTATTGTGATATGGCGTTGATGTATTGTGACATGGCGGTGATGTATTGTGATATGGTGGTGATGTATTGTGACATGGCGGTGATGTATTGTGATATGGTGGTGATGCATTGTGATATGGCGGTGATGTATTGTGATATGGTGGTGATGTATTGTGATATGGAGGTGATGTATTCAGATATGGCGCTGATGTATTGTGACATGGCAGTGATGTATTGTCATATGGTGGTGATGTATTGTGATATGGCGGTGATGTATTGTGATATGGTGGTGATGTATTGTGATATGGAGGTGATGTATTGTGATATACTGGTGGTGTATTGTAATATGGCGCTGATGTATTGTGATATGGCGCTGATGTATTGTGATATGGCGCCGGTGTATTGTGATATGGCGAAGATGTATTGTGATATGGTGGTAATGTATTTTGATATGGTTGTGATGTTTTGTGACATGGCGGTGATGTATTGTGATATGGTGGTGATGTATTGTGATATGGCGGTGATGTATTGTGATATTGGGGAGATGTATTCAGATATGGTGGTGATGTATTGTGATATGGTGGTAATGTATTGTGATGTGGTGGTAATGTATTGTGATATGGTGGTAATGTATTTTGATATGGTTGTGATGTATTGTGATATGGCGGTGATGTATTGTAATATGGCGGTGATGTGTGGTTCAGTTACCATCTACTACAGCCACGTGGGGCTTGGTGAACAATTGTTTTCTCAGACTGTGAGAAAACAAGTATGAAAAACACTACAGGTATCCAAAAACACACCCTGTGGTTGGGAGACCAACAGCAGTTAGCAGCTGTTCCAATAAAACCAGTGATTAGGTTAAATGTGATCTGATGTGCTGGTTGCCTAAAGTATTGTCATCTATTACCTCCTATTGAGGTTTTGTGTGAGGTCTTCAGCAAAACAGATGCAGCACCTCTCGCTGCACTGTCCTGTGTCTGTCTGCCTGTCTGCCTGTCTGCCTGTCTGCCTGTCTGCCTGCCTGCCTGCCTGCCTGCCTGCCTCTGTCCGTCTGTCCGTCTGTCCGTCTGTCCGTCTGTCCGTCTGTCCGTCTGTCCGTCTGTCCGTCTGTCCGTCTGTCTGTCTGTATGTCTGTCTGTCTGTCTGTCTGTGTCTCTGCCGTGACAGGTGTCTCAGACCTGACAAGTCTCTCGGAGAGAAATGACTGGCTGTCTGTCTGGGTGTCACTCATTACAAGCAGCACATAGAACAACATATTGACTTCCAGTAGAGTGCAGTACCAAGACTAGGTTGCATTTTTCCCTTCTGTCTGTCTCAGTCCTGTTTGCTCTCTCTCTCTCCCTCTCTTTTCCCCATCTCTCTTCCCTCTGCATTTGCTCTGAGCCTGATGAGAGCAAGAGACAGCGTGTGTTTGTGATGCAGCGTTCGTCTGATGAGGGAGCTAGCGTGTTGTGTGTTGGCTGTGGGATGACAGACACACAACAGAGCGGTGCAGTGAGTACATCAGTAACCTCTGTCTCCTAACTCAAATATCTAGCTGGAGTAGAGCTAGCTGCTTCACAAGCCTGTCTGCACTGCCTGGGATGCTGCCTACCTACAGACTGAGAGGCTGGGATGCTGCCTACCCACAGACTGAGAGGCTGGGATGCTGCCTACTCACAGAGTAAGAGGCTGGGATGCTGCCTACCCACAGACTGAGAGGCTGGGATGCTGCCTACCCACAGACTGAGAGGCTGGGATGCTGCCTACCCACAGACTGAGAGGCTGGGATGCTGCCTACTCAGAGAGTAAGAGGCTGGGATGCTGCCTACCTACAGACTGAGAGGCTGGGATGCTGCCTACTCACAGAGTAAGAGGCTGGGATGCTGCCTACCCACAGACTGAGAGGCTGGGATGCTGCCTACTCACAGAGTAAGAGGCTGGGATGCTGCCTACCCACAGACTGAGAGGCTGGGATGCTGCCTACTCACAGACCGAGAGGCTGGGATGCTGCCTACTCACAGACTGAGAGGCTGGGATGCTGCCTACTCACAGACTGAGAGGCGGGGATGCTGCCTACCCACAGACTGAGAGGCTGGGATGCTGCCTACTCACAGAGTGAGAGGCTGGGATGCTGCCTACCCACAGACTGAGAGGCTGGGATGCTGCCTACCCACAGACTGAGAGGCTGGGATGCTGCCTACCCACAGACTGAGAGGCTGGGATGCTGCCTACTCACAGAGTGAGAGGCTGGGATGCTGCCTACCCACAGACTGAGAGGCTGGGATGCTGCCTACCCACAGACTGAGAGGCTGGGATGCTGCCTACTCACAGACTGAGAGGCTGGGATGCTGCCTACCCACAGACTGAGAAGCTGGGATGCTGCCTACCCACAGACTGAGAGGCTGGGATGCTGCTTACCCACAGACTGAGAGGCTGGGATGCTGCTTACCCACAGACTGAGAGGCTGGTTTCAAGTGGACAACAGCAGAAGAGACAAATTGTTCAGCAGTGCTGCTACATCTGTTTCAAGAATATCTCTTCTACTGTCTACAGTGAAACCACCACAGCTGCTGGGCCAATCATTTATATCTTCTACTGTCTACAGTGACACCACCACAGCTGCTGGGCCAATCATTTATATCTTCTTCTGTCTACAGTGACACCACCACAGCTGCTGGGCCAATCATTTATATATTCTACTGTCTACAGTGACACCACCACAGCTGCAGGGCCAATCATTTATATCTTCTTCTGTCTACAGTGACACCACCACAGCTGCTGGGCCAATCATTTATATATTCTTCTGTCTACATTGACACCACCATAGCTGCTGGGCCAATCATTTATATATTCTTCTGTCTACAGTGACACCACCACAGCTGCTGGGCCAATCATTTATATATTCTTCTGTCTACAGTGACACCACCACAGCTGCTGGGCCAATCATTTATATCTTCTTCTGTCTACAGTGACACCACCACAGCTGCTGGGCCAATCATTTATATCTTCTTCTGTCTACAGTGACACCACCACAGCTGCTGGGCCATTCATTTATATATTCTTCTGTCTACAGTGACACCACCATAGCTGCTGGGCCAATCATTTATATCTTCTTCTGTCTACAGTGACACCACCACAGCTGCTGGGCCAATCATTTATATCTTATTCTGTCTACAGTGACACCACCACAGCTGCTGGGCCAATCATTTATATCTTCTACTGTCTACAGTGACACCACCACAGCTGCTGGGCCAATCATGTATTGCATACTGGTAGAGGATGTGGTGGGTTTCCACCCCATACATACTTTGTTTACCAGTGGAGAAGGTGTTATGTGGTACAGTCTGTTAGTATTGGTGGAGAAGGTGCTATGTGGTACAGTCTGTTAGTATTGGTGGAGAAGGTGCTATGTGGTCCAGTCTGTTAGTATTGATGGAGAAGGTGCTATGTGGTCCAGTCTGTTAGTATTGGTGGAGAAGGTGCTATGTGGTCCAGTCTGTTAGTATTGGTGGAGAAGGTGCTATGTGGTCCAGTCTGTTAGTATTGGTGGAGAAGGTGCTATGTGGTACAGTCTGTTAGTATTGATGGAGAAGGTGCTATGTGGTCCAGTCTGTTAGTATTGGTGGAGAAGGTGCTATGTAGTCCAGTCTGTTAGTATTGGTGGAGAAGGTGCTATGTGGTACAGTCTGTTAGTATTGATGGAGAAGGTGCTATGTGGTCCAGTCTGTTAGTATTGGTGGAGAAGGTGCTATGTAGTCCAGTCTGTTTTTATTGGTGGAGAAGGTGCTATGTGGTGCATTCTGTTAGTATTGGTGGAGAAGGTGCTATGTGGTCCAATCTGTTAGTATTGGTGGAGAAGGTGTTATGTGGTCCAATCCTTTAGTATTGATGGAGACGGTGCTATGTGGTCCAGTCTGTCAGTATTGGTGGAGAAGGTGCTATGTGGTCCATTCTGTTAGTATTGGTGGAGAAGGTGCTATGTGGTCCAATCTGTTAGTATTGGTGGAGAAGGTGTTATGTGGTCCAATCCTTTAGTATTGATGGAGACGGTGCTATGTGGTCCAGTCTGTTAGTATTGTTGGAGAAGGTGCTATGTGGTCCAATCTGTTATTATTGTTGGAGAAGGTGCTATGTGGTCCAGTCTGTTAGTATTGTTGGAGAAGGTGCTATGTGGTCCAATCTGTTATTATTGTTGGAGAAGGTGCTATGTGGTCCAGTCTGTTAGTATTGTTGGAGAAGGTGCTATGTGGTCCAATCTGTTATTATTGTTGGAGAAGGTGCTATGTGGTCCAGTCTGTTAGTATTGGTGGAGAAGGTGTTATGTGGTCCACTCATTTAGTATTGGTGGAGAAGGTGCTATGTGGTCCAGTCTGTTAGTATTGGTGGAGAAGATGTTATGTGGTCCAGTATGTCAGTATTGGTGGAGAAGGTGCTATGTTGTCCAATCTGTTAGTATTGGTGGAGAAGAAGCTATGTGGTCCAGTCTGTTAGTATTGGTGGAGAAGGTGCTATGTGGTCCAGTCTGTTAGTATTGGTGGAGAAGGTGCTATGTTGTCCAATCTGTTAGTATTGGTGGAGAAGGTGCTTTGTAGTCCAGTCTGTTAGTATTGGTGGAGAAGGTGCTATGTGGTCTAGTCTGTTAATATTGGTGGAGAAGGTGTTATGTGGTCCAATCCTTTAATATTGATGGAGAAGAAGCTATGTGGTCCAGTCTGTTAGTATTGGTGGTGAAGGTGCTATGTGGTACAGTCTGTTAGTATTGATGGAGAAGGTGCTATGTGGTCCAGTCTGTTAGTATTGGTGGTGAAGGTGCTATGTGGTACAGTCTGTTAGTATTGGTGGAGAAGGTGCTATGTGGTCCAGTCTGTTAGTATTGGTGGAGAAGGTGCTATGTGGTCCAGTCTGTTAGTATTGGTGGAGAAGGTGCTATGTGGTCCAGTCTGTTAGTATTGGTGGAGAAGGTGTTATGTGGTACAGTCTGTTAGTATTTGTGGAGAAGGTGCTATGTGGTCCAGTCTGTTAGTATTTGTGGAGAAGGTGCTATGTGGCCCAGTCTGTTAGTATTGGTGGAGAAGGTGCTATGTGGTCCAGTCTGTTAGTATTGGTGGAGAAGGTGCTATGTGGTCCAGTCTGTTAGTATTGGTGGAGAAGGTGCTATGTGGTCCAGTCTGTTAGTATTGTTGGAGAAGGTGTTATGTGGTCCAGTCTGTTAGTATTGGTGGAGAAGGTGCTATGTGGTCCAGTCTGTTAGTATTGGTGGAGAAGGTGTTATGTGGTTCAGTCTGTTAGCATTGGTGGAGAAGGTGCTATGTGGTTCAGTCTGTTAGTATTGGTGGAGAAGGTGCTATGTGGTCCAGTCTGTTAGTATTGGTGGAGAAGGTGTTATGTGGTTCAGTCTGTTAGCATTGGTGGAGAAGGTGCTATGTGGTCCAGTCTGTTAGTATTGGTGGAGAAGGTGTTATGTGGTTCAGTCTGTTAGCATTGGTGGAGAAGGTGCTATGTGGTCCAGTCTGTTAGTATTGGTGGAGAAGGTGCTATGTGGTCCAGTCTGTTAGTATTGGTGGTGAAGGTGTTATGTGGTCCAATCTATTAGTATTGGTGGTGAAGGTGTTATGTGGTCAAATCTGTTAGCATTGGTGGAGAAGGTGCTATGTGGTCCTGTCTGTTAGTATTGTTGGAGAAGGTGCTATGTGGTCCAGTCTGTTAGTATTGATTTCTACTATTATTAGCGGTACAGTTATACCTGATACTACCGCTATCAATCTAAAATCAGTCAATTAAATCTACCCCTGTCCAATTAAAACACAAATGAATCCATTATATTTTCAAACCATAGCGAGGTGGGGGGAGAGAGGGAGAGAGTGAGAGAGAGAAGGGGAGGTCTGAGGTCTGTAATTAGGAGGTCCTAACTCTGTGGCCGATCACAGAGAGTGTCTCCTGGCGTCTGGGGGGATAGCGAGCCACCATGTCACCCCTCATCCCCTCCCTGGGACCTGGGCCAGGCCAGAGCCTCTGTCCCTGTCATATGGCCCCTTAATGAGGGAGGGAGTCACATATGGGCCGGGGAGCTGGCGCCCTCGTTAGGAAGCCACACACAGAAACACATGAAAGCGCCCAAACACACACACACACACTCACACACACGTGCGCACACACAGGCCTGCAATGCTACCAAGTCTCAACTCTCACACTTCTATACTAACCCTCGTGTGAAAAGTGTTGAGGTGTTTAGGTGACAGTTTGGTTCCTGTGACTGTCCAGTGTCCTCTGTCCATTTCCCTCCAGGACTCCTCTAAGCCCCCTCCAGCCTGCCTGGGGACTGGGGAGGACAGGCAGGGGTGATGGGCAAGGGTTGCTCAGCTGTGGCCCTTGTGTCCTGGTGGTCTGGACAGAGAAGAGAGGGGGGATAGGCTTGCGGTGCGACGCTCTTTCACATGGGCCTCTCACCAGCTGTCACCCCTCTGCTCACCACTGAATGGAGCCTGTCACTCCAGCCCACAGGGATTTAACACTGGTCAGAGAGAGAGAGAGAGAGAGAGAGAGCAGATGAGAAAGCGAGGTACATAGCAGATGAGGAAGTGAGGTAAAGAGCTTGAGGTAGAGAGGTTGAGATAGAGAGGTTGAGATAGAGAGGTAGAGGTAGAGAGGTAGAGGTAGAGAGGTAGAGGTAGAGAGGTTGAGGTAGAGAGGTAGAGAGGTTGCGGTAGAGAGAGGTAGAGAGGTAGAGGTAGAGAGGTTGAGGTAGAGAGGTTGAGGTAGAGAAGTGGAGGTAGTAAGAGAGATGGAGAGGTAGAGAGGTTTAGGTAGAGAGTTTGAGGTAGAGAGGTAGAGGGAGAGAGAGAGATAGAGAGGTTGAGAGAGAGAAGTTGAGCGGTAGAGAGGTAGAGAGGTAGAGAGGTTTAGGTAGAGAGCTTGAGGTAGAGAGGTTGAGAGAGAGAAGTTGAGAGGTAGAGAGGTAGAGAGGTAGAGAGTTTGAGGTAGGGTTTGAGGTAGAGAGGTAGAGGGAGAGAGAGAGGTAGAGAGGCTGAGGTAGAGAGGTAGAGGTATTAAGAGAGATGGAGAGGTAGAGAGGTTTAGGTAGATAGGTTGAGGTAGAGAGGTAGAGGGAGAGAGAGATAGAGAGAGGTAGAGGGAGAGAGAGAGATAGAGAGGTTGAGGTAGAGAGGTAGAGGTAGTAAGAGAGAGGTTGAGGTAGAGAGGTTGAGGTAGAGAGGTAGAGGTAGTAATTGAGATAGAGAGGTAGAGGTAGAGAGGTAGAGAGGTTGAGGCAGAGAGTTTGAGGCAGAGAGGTAGAGGTAGAGAGGTAGAGAGAGATAGAAAAAAGAACTGGAACTGGAAAAGCAGAGCAGCTCAGTAAAGCTGCTGAGAGGGATTATGGGAAGGAAAGCAGCACATGTGTGGAAGACAGTAATGCATCTTACCCAAACTTCAGCTCCCCCAAAGCCCGGGATTAGTGACCGGGCCAGGCTTGGAGACGCAGGCCCCGGTCTCCCCATCCTCTCTGTCTTATTATCCACTGTGCTACCCTGCTCCTTAGCTTATTACAGACCTTATCCAGCTATTTATCATCCCTTTGTGTCATATTTTTTTGGAATACATATTTCTTTAAGTGAAATCTGTCTGATCCTCATCTTAAGGAAGGGGGCGGGTTGGGTTAGAAGGAACATGTTGTCACAGTTGCCTCGCTGCTCACCCGTCTGGCTATGACTAACATAGCGCAAGGTGAATATGTGTGACAAAAAGAAAAACCCAGAAAGATATGTGGGAATGAGAGCATGAATATCTCTTACCTTGTACCCTCTTTCCTCCTCTCTCTCATATCCTTTATTTTTTCTCTCTCTCTCTCTCGCTCTCTCTCTCTCTCTCACACACACACTCCCTCTCCTTCCCTCTACCCTCACTCTCTCTACTTCCCTCTACATCACTGTCTCTCCTTCCCTCTACCCTCACTCTCTCTCCTTTCCAATACCTTCTCTCTCTCTCTCTCTCGCTCTCTCCTTCCCTCTACCCTCACTCTCTCTCCTTCCCTCTACCCTCACTCTCTCTCCTTCCCTCTTCACACACTCTTTCTCTCTTCTCTCTTTTCTCTCTGCTGCATTTGTTTGGTGTGTGTGTGGTGGGATTAGTGAGGCAGGTTCCAGCTCTGGCGGAGCCCCCGTTTGAAGACCTGCACCAGGAAGACTGGAGAGGAGCTTAACTGATACTGCTGCTGTCACAGCTCTCTCTCTCTCTCTCTCTCTCTCTCTACATCTGTCTCTCTCTACATCTATCTCTTTCTATTCTTCTAGCTTTCTCTACCCATCTCTCTACTAGTGTGCTAAAGACACTACGGAGAATAAGCGAGAGTTACGGTGAGTCACCGTTGCTCTATCAGACTCAGATAGCATTCATCGTGCTGCCTCAGCATTACCCCTGACTGGGTGTACGTGGAGAAGAGGCTGCTGCTCTCCACAAACTGCCTCAGCATTACCCCTGACTGGGTGTACGTGGAGAAGAGGCTGCTGCTCTCCACAAACTGCCTCAGCATTACCCCTGACTGGGTGTACGTGGAGAAGAGGCTGCTGCTCTCAACAAACTGCCTCAGCATTACCCCTGACTGGGTGTACGTGGAGAAGAGGCTGCTGCTCTCCACAAACTGCCTCAGCATTACCCCTGACTGGGTGTACGTGGAGAAGAGGCTGCTGCTCTCCACAACCTGCCTCAGCATTACCCCTGACTGGGTGTACGTGGAGAAGAGGCTGCTGCTCTCCACAAACTGCCTCAGCATTACCCCTGACTGGGTGTACGTGGAGAAGAGGCTGCTGCTCTCCACAAACTGCCTCACCATTACCCCTGACTGGGTGTACGTGGAGAAGAGGCTGCTGCTCTCCACAAACTGCCTCAGCATTACCCCTGACTGGGTGTACGTGGAGAAGGCTGCTGCTCTCCACAAACTGCCTCAGCATTACCCCTGACTGGGTGTACGTGGAGAAGAGGCTGCTGCTCTCCACAAACTGCCTCAGCATTACCCCTGACTGGGTGTACGTGGAGAAGGCTGCTGCTCTCCACAAACTGCCTCAGCATTACCCCTGACTGGGTGTACGTGGAGAAGAGGCTGCTGCTCTCCACAAACTGCCTCAGCATTACCCCTGACTGGGTGTACGTGGAGAAGGCTGCTGCTCTCCACAAACTGCCTCAGCATTACCCCTGACTGGGTGTACGTGGAGAAGAGGCTGCTGCTCTCCACAAACTGCCTCAGCATTACCCCTGACTGGGTGTACGTGGAGAAGGCTGCTGCTCTCCACAAACTGCCTCAGCATTACCCCTGACTGGGTGTACGTGGAGAAGAGGCTGCTGCTCTCCACAACTGCCACAGATTTCCACTGAAGCAGGAGTTTAGTTATGCAGCTAACAGCTCTGGGAGAATAACATGGATGTTTTTCAGATTGGGATCCTGTGTTTTTGTGGGTTGGGTTTGTATGTTTTTGTTGCAGATTAATCGACATCCATCCATGCAGAAATTGCCCCTAACCTCAGCATCTGGCCCATAGGGGTCACTAGTACTTCACCAAATCACTGTGAATTTGCATTGGAAAAAAGGGATTTTGGTACCAGCACAGGCACATGCAAACACTTGCACACACCCACACAGCAAACACACCCACACACACACACACACACACACACACACACACACACACACACACACACACACACACACACACACACACACACACACACACACACACACACACACACACACACACACACACACACACACAAGCAAGGACGCACAAATGTGTTCTCCTCACACTCCCGCCTCCCCTACACACACACAGCGGCTAGCTAACACATCCACCGCTCTCCTCACATCCAACACGTAGCGTGACGTTTGTCAGCCTCACAGTCTATCCAATAAAGCATGGACATTTCTTTACATAGTGAACACAGCCTGTGCAGCCAGCTAGCCAGACCTTGCTGGACCTGGTCCTGTCCCAAGCCGAGCTGATTAGCAGAGCTACATGAATGTGACACGTCTTCTCTGCCAGCGTGTCACCCCCGGTCCCCCTGCCACTGGCTGAAACAGTAGAGAAGACATACAGGCCTCGAGCGAAATCTACACATGCAAATGAGCTCTGGCCAGCCAGGCTGAAAGGCAGGGAGGGAGGCAGGAGCGTATGGCCAAACAGCAGGGCCACCGCCCTTCCCCCTCCCTGCCTCTCATCCACCCCCCCAACAGTCCCCTGCCCTTCTCAGTCAACACACACAGGCAGTCGCTCACCCTCCATCACACGTTCACACACTCACACTCACCCCTCGCACATACACGTTTTTACACTCTGGATCTTGGAATCAGAAAACCCCACATGGGCTATTGGATGTGTCCACAGGACAGAGCATTGTGGGTAATAATACATACATGATTCATTTCTTTCACTGTTTATCTTTGAATGTTATATTCACCTATTACGGTTAGCTCATAAATTATATGATTAAAATGAGGGCAAAATGAATTATACAGGTATGTGATGTGTTGATTTAGAAACTAAATTTGTAAATTATTAATTTCACATAAATGTATGAGCTCTGCTGTAAGTGTAGACTTTATTCACACACATTTGGCATTTCTCCTTTCATGGTGAATACCTAACACAAACATGGCCAAATAGGTATAATTCATGTTTATATGAAAATATTTCAACTATATTACAATGACTGAATTTTTACTTATTTCTATTCATAATGAACATAAACAAACAGAAACCCCAATCTCAATTCTTAAGGTGTCACAAAGTAGTTGTAGAAACCTCATTGTGTAAGAGTTGTATTAAATTATTGTATTTTCTATTCTATTTTTATATCAAGTATTAATATGGATTATACAGTAGCTGGAGTCTACAATATTTAAAACATATTTTGGTCAATTCTGAAAGAACTGAACATTCATAATTGGTGCTGTATATAGGTATAATTTTTCCTTACAGACATAAAATGAAATGGAGTTTTCTCACAGGGCACCACATTACGTTCGCAACATTAGAATTAACATTGTTTAAATGTTGAACATTAGCTTCCTATCTATTACAATAGACCAGTAAACAAATTTACCGACCTGTCATCCTCTCTGTGTAGCTGTTCCACTGGAATGTTAATGTTGCATTTCTAGATTTAACATAACGTTGTTGTGATCACATGAGGCTGACGGTGAGTTGTCCTAATCTCGTTTACTGTGACTGTCTCCTGTTCCCAACATCGACAAATACAGAACCTGTCTTTCTCCGGTGACCGAAATCATGTCCCCGGTACTAATAATCCGAGCCAGTATAAATAGCATTATTATTGTATTGGGTATGTTACATGTGGGGCAGATAACTGGGGAGTTGATTATATTTAAGGTGCTACTATAGTTATAGATACTACACAGTAGCCTACTACTTTAGGAAATTGTTTCTTTGGAATGAATTAAACCAAACAGCGACAGGTATCACTTGGTACCAGGAACAGTAGTGGTGTTTTGAACTCTTTGAAGAAAGTACCAGAAAGAACAAACAGTTCTTTACACGAAATCCCAAGTTCAAGAACCTTGGGAAACTCCATAATGTAAAAAAAAGATGTCAAAATCATGTTCTTTTTTTTTGTTTGTTGTTGCCAAACAGGCTAACGCGTTTCAGGGGTTATTTATTCATCACCATGTTCCATCCCTCTTGTACATTATTTCCCAAATTCACAAAGAAAAGTGCAAACCTTCTCACTTACAATACCTTTAAATTCCTCTTATCCAATATAAAGTACTTTCAAGAACCAACCGAGCGTTTATGGTTAAAGAATGTCGAGTTGTTTTGCTTTGTTATTCTAAATCTGTTTCTACATGAAGGCAATGCTCCTCCATATAATTTCTCCATTGCCACCGACGGTGAGTATCCCCTATATTCATCTGAACCTGCATCAGATAAGCTGAACAGTTGGGTTTACCCGGCCTACTTTTGATTCTGTTCAATGTATTTTCTCTCTCCTTTTCTCTACCCTCTCAGCTCTCTGGCTCCCTTTTCTGTTTCTGTTTACTAACTCTCCCTGAAAGACATTTAGAGGGAAACGTTGTAGGTGAAAATGAATTACATTTTCAAATGAATTTGATGCATCTGAAGTTTAAACCTTAAGTACAGCAATGCCAAAAAGCACTGTTCCACCACTGTAGTTGTACTATTTACAGTATTGATAGTTTGGAAAATACCAACCACATGTTGAATATGTCTAACAACGGCACACACAAGTTAAGGTAGAATATATTTTTAAATCTTAAAACTGTAAGAAACCAACTTTAATTAAAGTAACAAAGAAGCCAGATTCAAATGTACACACATCATTTATAGCAGAAAAAGAGAAAAAGAGAGAAAAATAATAGTTAGTTTCAGAGTAATTACTTTGATGATTTGACTTTACATAGAACCCTGTAGTTTGGGAATGAGATGAAGACAGAGGGGCCTCATTTTGATTTGAACAATTGCTTTATGACTTACTCCAACGATCGATTCCTGCCTTTAATTCTGACTCCTTGAAGAGAGATGTTCTTTCATCACGCTGGCATTGTCTTCACCTCTCATTAGAAGCCCCTTGCTCTCGTTAAAACACCACCTCCTGTTGGCTTTAGCCTACATTCATCAATCAACCCTGAGAGAGAGAGAGCTCTCCAAAGATGAAGGGATGAGGTTGTCGATCTCACCCCAATTCTCCAAAGTTTTATGTTACTTGTACTACAGTAAATTCAAATGTGAATTAACATATAGTTTGTGGTGGGCATCATTGCATCACAATACTTCGTTTGAGCTAATTCATTTATGGCTCATTGCATCATTCATGACCTCAACAGAAAAGTTGTACGTCATTAGCATTTTTCTGTGATGAAAATAATTATTAACAAATAATGACTTTCAGTCGACCTTTGGGCCTTCTCTTAAAAACGAATTTCATGCAGGTCAACAGGCTGCGTCTAGCAAGGTCACGACCTTGAGCCACACCACTGACCCTGACAACCCCTGAGGAATACCTGAACATTGTTTTGTCATGCACTTACACTCAATCTTCCTCTCGCTCCCTCTCCCTCAACCCAACACACTACACGTTAGATAGCCGGTCCTGTGTGTAGTCCTGTGTGTAGTCCTGCGTGTAGTCCTGCGTGTAGTCCTGCGTGTAGTCCTGCGTGTAGTCCTGTGTGTAGTCCTGCGTGTAGTCCTGCGTGTAGTCCTGTGTGTAGTCCTGCGTGTAGTCCTGCGTGTAGTCCTGTGTGTAGTCCTGTGTGTAGTCATGTGTGTAGTCCTGCGTGTAGTCCTGCGTGTAGTCCTGCGTGTAGTCCTGCGTGTAGTCCTGTGTGTAGTCCTGTGTGTAGTCCTGCGTGTAGTCATGTGTGTAGTCATGTGTGTAGTCCTGTGTGTAGTCCTGCGTGTAGTCCTGTGTGTAGTCCTGTGTGTAGTCCTGCGTGTAGTCCTGCGTGTAGTCCTGCGTGTAGTCATGTGTGTAGTCCTGCGTGTAGTCCTGTGTGGTGTGTAGTCCTGTGTGTAGTCCTGTGTGTAGTCCTGCGTGTAGTCCTGCGTGTAGTCCTGTGTGTAGTCCTGCGTGTAGTCATGTGTGTAGTCCTGCGTGTAGTCCTGTGTGTAGTCCTGTGTGTAGTCCTGCGTGTAGTCCTGCATGTAGTCCTGTGTGTAGTCCTGTGTGTAGTCCTGCGTGTAGTCCTGTGTGTAGTCCTGTGTGTAGTCCTGCGTGTAGTCCTGTGTGTAGTCCTGTGTGTAGTCCTGCGTGTAGTCCTGTGTGTAGTCATGTGTGTAGTCCTGCGTGTAGTCCTGTGTGTAGTCCTGTGTGTAGTCCTGCGTGTAGTCCTGCGTGTAGTCCTGCGTGTAGTCCTGTGTGTAGTCCTGTGTTTAGTCCTGCGTGTAGTCCTGCGTGTAGTCCTGCGTGTAGTCCTGCGTGTAGTCCTGTGTGTAGTCCTGTGTGTAGTCCTGCGTGTAGTCCTGTGTGTAGTCCTGCGTGTAGTCCTGTGTGTAGTCCTGCGTGTAGTCCTGCGTGTAGTCCTGTGTGTAGTCCTGCGTGTAGTCCTGTGTGTAGTCCTGTGTGTAGTCCTGCGTGTAGTCCTGTGTGTAGTCATGTGTGTAGTCCTGCGTGTAGTCCTGTGTGTAGTCCTGTGTGTAGTCCTGCGTGTAGTCCTGCGTGTAGTCCTGCGTGTAGTCCTGTGTGTAGTCCTGTGTGTAGTCCTGCGTGTAGTCCTGCGTGTAGTCCTGTGTGTAGTCCTGCGTGTAGTCCTGCGTGTAGTCCTGTGTGTAGTCCTGCGTGTAGTCCTGTGTGTAGTCCTGCGTGTAGTCCTGCGTGTAGTCATGTGTGTAGTCCTGCGTGTAGTCCTGTGTGTAGTCCTGTGTGTAGTCCTGTGTGTAGTCCTGTGTGTAGTCCTGCGTGTAGTCCTGCGTGTAGTCATGTGTGTAGTCCTGCGTGTAGTCCTGCGTGTAGTCCTGTGTGTAGTCCTGTGTGTAGTCCTGTGTGTAGTCCTGCGTGTAGTCCTGCGTGTAGTCCTGTGTGTAGTCCTGTGTGTAGTCCTGCGTGTAGTCCTGCGTGTAGTCCTGTGTGTAGTCCTGTGTGTAGTCCTGCGTGTAGTCCTGTGTGTAGTCCTGTGTGTAGTCCTGTGTGTAGTCCTGCGTGTAGTCCTGCGTGTAGTCATGTGTGTAGTCCTGCGTGTAGTCCTGCGTGTAGTCCTGCGTGTAGTCCTGTGTGAACTGAACGGCTGAGAGTAGGGATTAGAAACAACAGGAGTTTGTCAGATACCAGGCAGCACAGGGACTGAGGGAGATTTACACTCAACAGAAAGAAGGGAAAAAAACTGGGAAAAAACAATAACGGATGAAAAGAAGAGATGTGAGGCGAGAAAAATGTTGCTTCTGGAGGCAGTTTTCCTCAAACCAATGAGAACACAGCTTTTCACCTTTACAGTGCAAAGGTCAGTCTTCGCCTTGGGCCAAGTCAACCAAGACTCGGAGGAAAAACCTTCCCATTTTCACAGAGAGGAAAGAGAAAAAGAAAGAGAAAAAAAGAAAAGTGTCCCATCCAACCTCGCACAAAATGGACCTCTAGATTTTTTTCTATTGTGTTAATGGCCACTCTTAATAGTCACCAAGGGGTTTGTTATTAATGTCACCCAGGACCCCTGCTTTGTCTTTCTCTCTCTCTCCCCCCCTTCTCCCCCTCCTCTCTGTCTCCCCTCCCCACTCTCTCTGTGTCTCTCAGTCTCTGATGCAGCTTGAGATGTAAATGTAGTGGAACACTCACTCTATCTCTCCCTAAAAGATGCTTAACGATCTCACAGCTTCGTGGAAACATGCGCCACACTCCGGAAGATTTATGAACACATCTGCTTTGCCAATAGGAGGGAGTGTATGTGTAGCTGTGGTGTGTGTGTGTGTGTGTGTGTGTGTGTGTGTGTGTGTGTGTGTGTGTGTGTGTGTGTGTGTGTGTGTGTGTGTGTGTGTGTGTGTGTGTGTGTGTGTGTGTGTGTGTGTGTGTGTGTGTGTGTGGGTGGCTCAGTTCTGAAGGCTGGATGTAAAGGATTCAGGGACAATGGGAGGGTTAGCTAGTTACTGAAAAGAGGGGAGCACTTTGACTAGTGATGAATAGACATGAGTACAGGAGAGAGAGGGAGAGAGAGTGTGAGAGAGAAAGAGAGAAGTCTGATTAATTATAGCAAGGCTGCTATGTGCCGATCTGGCTTCTCACTTCAGTGGGCCGGTGCACAGATCTCGCCTTCGGCCATGTCGGTGGGGCTCATTAAAGAACCTCTCGAGACCTGACAGAAATAGTTAACGGAGTGTGATGGTCGACTCAGGCAGCGTACCACACACACACACACACACACACACACACACACACACACACACACACACACACACACACACACACACACACACACACACACACACACACACACACACACACACACACACACACACACACACACACACACACACACACACACACACACACACACACACACACACACACACACACACACACACACACACCGTCTAGCCCTCAACCGGACAGACAGGAACGAGAGGATTCCCTCCTCCAGTGGAAGGAGAGAGGGCCTAACAAGGCAGTCTGTAATACACCTGTAATCAAACCGCTCCAAAATGCACCCAGGGAGCGCGGCGCCGCTGCCTCTGATTGGAGCGTCGGAGCACCGAGAGCACAGCCCCGATCTATAATTGATGTGTGGGCACAATTACAGGCCTCCAGACATCAGCAAAGTGTTGCACAAGCGCCTCAAGGATAGTTGAATTTTGAACAGGCGTTGCATAAAATCAAGGTTCTCTCTGCTGTTTCTGATACATCTCCAAAATGTGAAGCCGGTCGGATGGCAGGCTGGATGGATAAAGGGTCGGATGGCAGGCTGGATGGATAAATGAATGTGCAAGTTGAGTCTGCTGTTTCAGGATATGCATGTATGGGTTGCCACGGTATCAGTGCATATCTTAGACTTTTATGACATGCAGCGTTACACAAGTGTTCTAGTATTGCTTTCCAACAATAATATGTCTTTCTAGAATACAGGCCACAGAAAAGTGGACTTACAGATGAGGGTTAGGTAAAGACTGACGAGAAACGCAGGTCCACCCGTGTTTAACTGGATAATCAGAGGTTTGTAAGAAAGCTCATTCCGCTGACATTCACAGAAGCCATTGTCATGTCATCTTGGGTACGAAAACAGTTGTTCAGGAATCTGGAGATTTCAGAGCTATATTAAAAAAGCACATAGTGGGCAGTGTTATTCCTCTGTTCTAACCCAAGTGTTTGTTTCTCCTTATTCGATGCCTCTCTCTCAGTGTGAATGTCAGGAAGTTGCTGGAAAGACAACCCGTTTCATGTTCTATTAACAATAACAATGATAAAGTGATATTCCATAAACTCAGGTCATTTCAGGTCAACTCAGCTTCCTTTAGTAATAATATTTACTATTATAATAAACAGTCCAGTGTGGATTCATCTCCACGTGCAGGCTTTCCTTCTTACTTGCATTTCAAGTTTCTGTCTAGAAATTGAAAGACAACATTCAACCTGGATAGCGCCTGGTAGAAACCCCATCGTCTTTGCGGTCTCCCAACGAACAAGGTCGTTCATTTCCTATTTCCAAAGGAACACTTCCACAGAGTTCCTTAACACAATGACTCATTTATGCTGGAGTAAAGAAGCTATTGATAACAAGGTCTTCGTATGGAAGTTTTAACTAGAATTTGGCCGCTCAGCAGAATCACCAGTTGCAAGATTTCGCCAATTTTACATAAACCCCCCCAGAGTGAGCGAGGGAGAGAGAGACAGAGAGACCAACAGACAGATAGAGAGAGAGAGAGAGAGAGAGAGAGAGCAGTCTAGAGAAGAGGAAGTATACTCTGTTTTCATGGACCATTAAAGAAAATACATAAAGGGAAGCCATTTTCCAAGTAAAGTTATGCATTCAATCCTGCTACTCTACTCAACTCACCTCACTGCCTCAATGAGCTTAGAACAGAGTCACTTTCAGAGAGCAAACACAATAAAACAGGAAGTAAATCTAGTTTTGAGAGGATGAAGACTGTAAAGTATGAGTGTTCACCTTACCCTACAGGTCATTCTGCAACTTTCAAATCCATTATCATAATAATTATCGGTACGAAAAAAAAACAAATCTGTCCTAAACCCTAATAACTTGGGATAAATAAATAAAACAATGTAATTGTCAAAAATGACAATAACTTGATAATTGATATCTCATCTACATATTTTAACCCTACAGATAAACATGATAATTAATTGGTTGTTACGGATGCATACCTAGTCTCTTAACAAAATAATATGTTGTGATGATTAGTTTGTATTGTTTTAAGAAGACAGTTATGTGTGAGAATGGTTAAGTAGGGGAAGAGTTCAATTTGAATAACACATTTGAAATTCAGAAGGTGCTGTAGTTCTCCAATCATTCTGTGAACTTCACTTTTCAAGTCAAACCCTCTGGCAGATACGTGACTGTGTGTAGGAGTAAGGGGCCGAAAACATGAATTGATAAAAAATCCTAATGCGCTGTGGGCATGACTCACACACACATATCTGCATATACACAAGCACCAAAGACTGACATGAGGTTTTATCTCTCTCATTTTTCTCTTTAAAAACTAGAACACAACTGATGAGAACAACGATTGAAGAAATGGTACACACACATTACAAAGAGGGGGTAGAGAGATTGATAGAAGAGGGACGATAGAACCAAATCATGAGAAAAAATATACATTCTTTCCAATGTGTCAAGTATTTACAAATAAAACAGAGCAAACTAGAATGCTATTAGGCCCCAAACAGAGAGCACACTGTGGCAGAATACCTGACCACTGTGACTGACCCTAAACAGAGTGCACACTGTGGCAGAATCCCTGACCACTGTGACTGACCCTAAACAGAGACTACACAGTGGCAGAATACCTGACCACTGTGACTGACCCTAAACAGAGAGCACACTGTGGCAGAATACCTGACCACTGTGACTGACCCTAAACAGAGAGCACACTGTGGCAGAATACCTGACCACTGTGACTGACCCTAAACAGAGTGCACACTGTGGCAGAATCCCTGACCACTGTGACTGACCCTAAACAGAGACTACACAGTGGCAGAATACCTGACCACTGTGACTGACCCTAAACAGAGACTACACAGTGGCAGAATACCTGACCACTGTGACTGACCCTAAACAGAGACTACACAGTGGCAGAATACCTGACCACTGTGACTGACCCTAAACAGAGTGCACACTGTGGCAGAATACCTGACCACTGTGACTGACCCTAAACAGAGAGTACACTGTGGCAGAATACCTGACCACTGTGACTGACCCTAAACAGAGACTACACAGTGGCAGAATACCTGACCACTGTGACTGACCCTAAACAGAGACTACACAGTGGCAGAATACCTGACCACTGTGACTGACCCTAAACAGAGTGCACACTGTGGCAGAATACCTGACCACTGTGACTGACCCTAAACAGAGACTACACAGTGGCAGAATACCTGACCACTGTGACTGACCCTAAACAGAGAGTACACAGTGGCAGAATACCTGACCACTGTGACTGACCCTAAACAGAGACTACACAGTGGCAGAATACCTGACCACTGTGACTGACCCTAAACAGAGACTACACAGTGGCAGAATACCTGACCACTGTGACTGACCCTAAACAGAGTGCACACTGTGGCAGAATACCTGACCACTGTGACTGACCCTAAACAGAGAGTACACAGTGGCAGAATACCTGACCACTGTGACTGACCCTAAACAGAGTGCACACTGTGGCAGAATACCTGACCACTGTGACTGACCCTAAACAGAGTGCACACTGTGGCAGAATACCTGACCACTGTGACTGACCCTAAACAGAGAGTACACAGTGGCAGAATATCTGACCACGGTGACTGACCCCAAATTAAGGAAATCTTTCAGATGTTGTCACACACATCTATGTACAGACTCAGTGAGCATAGCCTTGCTATTGAGAAAGGCCGCCGTAGGCAGACATGACTCTCAAGAGAAGACAGGCTATGTGCACACTGCCCACAAAATGAGGTGGAAACTGAGCTGCACTTCCCAACCTCCTGCTCAATGTATGACCATATTAGAGACACATATTTCCCTCAGATTACACAGACCCACAAAGAATTTGAAAACAAATCCAATTTTGATAAACTCCCATATCTACTGGGTGAAATACCACAGTGTGAAATCACAGCAGAAAGATTTGTGACCTGCTGCCACAAGAAAAGTGTAATCCTACCATTGTAAATACAACCTATAATTATGTTTATTCATTTTCGCTTTTGCACGTTATTTTTGCACAAGTATTTGCACATCATTACAACACTGAATATACACATATGCCATTTGAAATGTCTTTATTCTTTTGGAACATTTGTGAGCGTAATGTTTACTTTAATTGTTTATTTCACAATGTAAACATATCTTTCCCCATGTTAATAAAGCCCTTAAATTGAAATTGAATTGATAGAGTAAGGAGAAAGGAGGAGCGTACTAACGCAGTAGCTATGTCTGTCTGTCTCTGCCTGTCTGTCTGTCTCTTCCTGCCTCTGCCTGCCTGCCTGCCTGCCTGCCTGCCTGCCTGCCTGCCTGCCTGCCTGTCTGTCTGTCTGTCTGTCTGTCTGACTGTCTGTCTGTCTGTCTGTCTGTCTGTCTGTCTGTCTGTCTGTCTGTCTGGCTGTCTGTCTGTCTGTCTGTCGGTCGCTCTCACCCCTGGGTGTCAACAGGTGAGTGGGCGATAAGAGTGTTTGATGTTGCCAGCCAGAATTTTTACCACCCAACTTTTCTTCTTCTCCAAGACATCTCAGACATCAAAGCATCCCCCCCATCTCACTTTAATCCACTGCACCGGAGCCCTTCAGTTCAAAGCTCCTTCCCCTCTCAGAACCCCGTCCCCCACCCCACCCCCCTACCCCCAAAAATGAAACCCAAACTTTTTCTTTCCCCTTCTTCCGCGGAGTAGCAATTACATCTCCTCTTGCGTGGTGACCAGCTCCTGCTATTAATTAATCCTACAAAGAGGGCTCGTTTCCTGGCTGCTTTAGATTGACAGGGGACTGAGGGGAACAGAGAGACCCTCTTTTCAAAGGCCATCCAGCCTGACCAAGGCGAAGAGAGGGCAGGGAAATAAAGAGGGGAAGAGAAGAAAGACTTGCGCTCCCCAAAGTAGGTGGAAGAGGAGTGGAAACATTTGATACGAGACTACTTGGAAGTGATTGAATGCTTTGTTGCCAGGATGCTCTTTATTAATCTTTACCTGCACACAAATCTGGAGCGCTAGAAAATGCAGTTGAAGTGGCTTCTAAGTTGAGTTGAGAGGCTTTGTCTTGGGTGGCCTGACGGAACAGAGGTTGGCAGTTGGACAGGCCATGCATGTGTTTTTCTTTGCCTCACCCATCCATCTCCCACAGAAAGGCTTCACTTTCCTCAAACAGACAGACACATATGTAGCTGGAAGGACATACAGAAAAGAGATGAAAGGACAGCGAGAGTGAAGGGAGAGCGAGCGGGATGGGAGGGGCAGGAGAAATCCACTAGGGACATGATGAGGGGATGAGAGGGAGAAAAGCAGAATAGAGATTTAGACCTTTCATTCACTTCCTGTGCTGTGTATGAATGGTGTGAGTCAGATTGAATGACGTTCAGGATACTATTGTAACAGTGTGTAAAGGAATTTACTGAGAACAGAATGGAAACCGTTAGCTCACTGATCAAAGAGCAATTAGACAGTCATTCTAAAAGTAAGATGAACTAGTTCTACTGGTGGTATATGTTCACAGATGTATACTACCCAGGTAACCTCCCCAGATTCATATTAGACAAACCCAGTGGACTGTTCTGTCATAGACTGTCCTCTCTGCTACCGATGCACCAAGTCTGGAACCAACAGGACCCCGAACAGCTTCTATCCCCAAGCCTGCTAAATAGTTAGTCTGTGTAGCTATTTGGTTAACTATTAAACTATCTGCACTGACTCTTTTTGCACTAACTATTTTGACTCATCCCGTATGCTGCTGCTACTGTTTATTATCTGTCTCTTTACCCCTACCTATATGTACATATCTACCTCAATAACCTCGTACCCCTGCACATCGACTCTGTACTGGTACCCAGTGTATTTATAGCTAAGTTATTTGTATTTATTATTACGTGTTTTACTTCTTTATTATTTCTCTATTTTCTTTCTCTCTGCCTTGTTGGGAAGGGCCCGTAAGGAAGAATTTCACTGTTAGTCTACACCTGTTGTTTACGAAGTATGTAACATTTGATTTGCTTTGAGTTGACACACACACACACACACACACACACACACACACACACACACACACACACACACACACACACACACACACACACACACACACACACACACACACACACACACACACACACACACACACACACACACACACAATTTCTTGTTTGGGTCCAGTATTTTGCTTACATCATTGCAGCCTCCACTTAAGCCTCAGCTTGGATAAATCTCCAATAACACGTACACTTTTCAACTAATCTGTTTCTTTGAACATATTTGATCGGAGCTCAAAATTCGTTTTGGCACTACTGCAATCAATATGGTTTAAAAGATTCAAACCAAGATGGGTATTTTTGGTTAGGCATAGGCTACCAAGCTTGTCGATGCGTGTCTGAAAATATATATTTTTCTCTCCCCATAATTGTATATCGTATTACATTTTTTAGCAGTTAGATAATAATGAATGAAATACAACAAGGAAGGAGTATTTATTTGTTTGTTTTACTCCTTTATTGTATTCTACCAGTGCAAGTTTGATTAAATTCATGTATACTTTATTCTATATTGAATATATTTCAATACATTGACATTATTTGTGCTGCTTTAGTTCTTCAAATGTTACAATAAAAAAGTATGGGGTCATTAAGTACATTGTATTACTGACCAGAGCATCTATTCAGTTAGCTTTAGTGGGGCGGTGTTGTATGTTGTAAGGAGTTCTACTTTGTGGCGCTCATTAAAATGTAGAGTGAAACGGCGAGGGTCTCCTAATGTATTTTCCCTGGAAGGGGTGTGGACTTGCAGGTCAAAGGTTTCGGGGCGCGTTCGTGCCTCTCTGTCCACCCTCCTCTAATAAATGAGAGGAAAGCGCTGACAGGTGTGAAGGCTGCACCTCACAGACCCCTGAAAACCTACTCACAGGAAGTGGAAAGCTAAATATTCCACTGTAGGGGATACACACAGGGGCATTGAAAAGAACTCGCTCTCTGACCCAAAGTATCGCCCTAAACCTGGTCCACTCATCCTCAAACCTGGTCCACACTCATCTAGCTACTACCCCAGCAACTCCAGTCCCGAACTGTCACAGAACCCAGACAGATGTTGTCACACACTGACTCACCCTCTAGCTACTACCCCAGCCTCCCCCAACTCCAGTCCCGAACTGTCACAGTGAACTCTGAAGTCATTGGGTCTCCATGGGGCTAGGATTCCATGTTGTCACATACTGACTCACCCTCTAGCTACTACCCCAGCCTCCCCCAACTCCAGTCCCGAACTGTCACAGTGAACTCTGAAGTCATTGGCTCTCCACGGGGCTAGGATTCCATGTTTTCCTATCATTCATCAAACTCATGTCAGAAGTCACGTTTAAGCAGTTATTTTCTGGCTGGTAGACGGGTCGTGTTAAATGAAGGGTAGAACTCCAATGCAAACAAGATTAATGGCAACACCTGATTAGATGTGATTTCTACTTCCTGTCCCGTGTGTGGCCAGAGCACCAGAGTTTGTTTTGGTTTTATTAGGGGTTAAGACATTTTCTAATTTCAAGTAGTTCCCCTCGTAGCTTTTACCTCAATGGGACCCATTTAGAACTTCTTTCACAGTAAAACAGACATGTTCAATGATTAACCGTACTGCCGTGTTTTACTGTAAAATGAGGCATGTTTTACAGGGCTTATGTGTCATAGATGCTACAAGTTCTTCCCACAAAAATAAGAGTTTGCACTCTGCAAACAGAGAGCTTCCTTCTGGGTAATTTGGTCCTCGGGGATATTCTTATGAGATATTAAATATATTTCCACCTCTGATGCGGTGCCACGTGGTTGTAAGTAAAACAAACGCTTGAAACAAATATTATTCCTTTTCTGTTTTGTCTACCTGATTAGCTGAATGCTAATTCTACTCTATGATGTCATTAATCACCTTGACACGAAGTTACTCTGGGCTTCAGCTAGATATCCATTCTTAATCTTTGTCAAACCTAGTACATTTAGTATTACATATATGTATTCCGGTCTGTATATTATGTCATATTATTCATATGTTTATTCTGGACAGCATTTCAAAGGTTTTGCATAGATTTTGAATTGTAAAATGTGTTTTAAAGATATAAGAATAACATGTTTAATTGATATGAAAAAGGAAAAGCAACGACACTAATTTGAATTTTGATCAAAGGAAACCTGAGGCCCTTCATTTAATGTTATATGAACGGGAAATAAAATGATTGCATGTTTCAAGTTAATTCATTTTTTTCTATAGGCTTTTTCATGGTTTAATTTGTTATCCTCTTTCACTTACTGTATTTTTATTTCTTGTTTAAGACAGTTTAGTAGAGCAGAATGCAAACAAGAGTAACTCGACTTATTTATTAAATGTGTTAAATAATTCTAACAAACAAATCACTTTTACAACCTCTTCCCAAAAATACATATATAATAAAATAAGTAATATCCATTAACATTGATATTATATAATAAAATAAGTAATATCCATTAACATTGATATTCCCTGCAAAAATAACTTTAAACGCTAACAGATTTCTTCAAAGCGCATTAATTCACTTATATTCATAGTGGGGATTCCTTTATTATTAAATCATCTAAGATGAGACGATAAGAATAATTCATTGTGTTTTGCTGAGATGAAACTTCAAAGGGGAATGCTGAGGTTGCAGAATACTAGCGCAGTACAATACCTCCCGTATACAGTACAGTGGGAAGCCCTGAGTCAGATGGCTGGTGGGGTTTTTAACACCCAGTGGGTGTCAGTCTGTACATTAAGTTACTGACTCAATTATTTATTTGGGGAGAGAGAGAGAGAAAGAATTGTATTCAATGGCATCACTCAGTCATTTATGGATTTGTTTCTGCTAAAAACGGTTTATATTTATTTGGGGATTATTGAGTGCATAGAAATGACACTGTCTGAGTCCAGGAGGAAAAGTACTTGTGTATATGAGTACTACCGGATGTGGATTACGGTATCATATAGTATTTTAGGTATAGCAAATACTCTTACAAGAATAAATTGATCATCTTGAATTATTCTGTATAACCATGCTGCGAGAGAGATGGCTGCTGCATGGATGGTTTCTGTCCTCTACCCAGAAACCACTCCTGTACTTAGCTAGACTCCCCCTGGACCCGATATAATATAGTGATTCACATCTTGACGAAAAATGTCACTGGAAATGGCGAATAAAGTATGACAGCACAATATGAAATGTGAAAAGTAGGCAATTGGAGCCATTTTCTCTCCAGCGGCTTGTGTAATAACTCAGTCCATTAAGCCAGCTAATAGATCCCTATTGAGATTCTGAGGTAATGACAAAGCACAGATTGTCTTAGGGAAGCTCTCATGTCACTATATCAGTCTAATTACATCCATACAGCTACAGAACCACAGGCACCATGATTATAATACGGACACTGAGATACACTACAAAACGTGTCTAGATATCTTATATTGAGTGATAATTAACTTAAAATGTGTGTTTTCTTAGCAAGCTAAATTATCTAATGTCATTGGCACATCATTTTGCTTATTTTAACCTAAAAAAGGCTTAATACAAGTAATTTATCTTATTTCAAGATATTCTTCAAGCTATTTTATCTTAATCGACTAATTATTTATTCTAATGACTAGCTTTTTGCAGTGTACTACTGCTGCTTTGAATGAATCGACGCCCAATACTCACAATTCTCCTGTAATTTGTGTTACAATATTATTCATCTGGTTTGTTTTTCCTTTAGGCTCGTTTATTTCCCCTCTTCTTCCTCTCATTGTTATTAAAGAGACAGTTGGCGCCAAGTAAAAGTTTGCCTGACACAGCGTATCAGTCATAATGCTAAAAGTCACCTAAAGTCGAGGCTCGTCCAGGTTTCATCCTCTGTGTAGATCCCATGATGGAGTTCCTCAGGCCTCAATGCCAAATGAATGGGAAAGACTGGCAGGGTCTACCTCAATATAATCACATTGTGTCAATGTTCCCTATACATTTGCGATTGAGGACTGCAAATATCCATCCAACTGAACTATAATGAGGTGAACTATCCCAACCATCCCAAATACCAGTACCAATACCCAATACCGTCCCACTAGTATTACTCTCAGTACAACATATTGTTGAATGTACTTTTAAAAGGTCAGGGGGCAGATCGGATTTCAAATCGTACTGGGGTTCACAATGTGACAGTACACCTGCCTTGCATTTCAAAGCCTGCACCCTTTCCCATCACCAGACCACCCGATCAAAGGCGAGGATGCTTGCGCTGATTCACACGCACAGCCCAGACATCTGTGGATGGTTGGCATGCCAGGAACAGGCCAGGGCCAGGGTTTGTGTTGGTGTGGACCCAGAGTCAGGCTTTGTGTGTGAACTTCCCAGTCCAGGTCCTGGCCTTCAGGGAAGGAGAGGGTCAGCGGGGGTAGGCTGTGTTTGGCCGGCAGGTCTCGTCATCTGGGGGCCGCGATGCGTGTTGCAAGCGTTGCGCCTGTCGGAAACAGAGGGCCCCAGTCTTGTCCTCCGCGGCTGCTGAGGTTTCAGAGCCAGCTCGCTCCGACAGGAACCTGCCTGCCTGCCTGGTTGCCGGGAAGAGAAAAGCAGCCCAGCCAGGAGAAAAAAGCCACAGAACCAGGCCCATGAATATTCATCTGAAGCTGTGATGAGATGTGACATGCGTTCCTGGCGTGCAGCTCACACCACATGGCCCGGCCTGCATAGTGGTGGTAAAGGGATAGAAAGGCCGTGTCCAAGCGTGTTACCCAGGCCTGCCGCATTCAATTGGATCCAATGATGATTTTCGGATTTCTCAATTTCAGATTGATTCCAGACAGTTTCTGCCCCCCATTTCCCCTCCCTTACCCCCTCCCTCTACTAAGTAACTAGAGAGAGAGAGGGAGGGAGAGAGTGTTTGTGTGCGTAACAGAGAGAAAAAGAGAGAAGAGAGAAAGAGGGGGGAAACCATCTCATGTCATCTTACCAGAGGTGTGGACTTGAGTCACATGACTTGGACTCGAATCTGACTCGCGTCACAAAATTTGAAACTCGATTTAATAGAAAATAAAATAGCTTGAGGTTTGTCTTGGACTTGGAGCCTCAAGACTCGGGACTTGACTTTTACTTGTGCCTGATGACTTTAAATGATCTGGCCAGGATTTGTAATGTTTTGTCACTCATTTTATGGCACAAAGTCTCCGGATATTACTCTTCATGCAGCCAGAGACTGTAGCCGCAGCGTGCATCAGAACGGCTAGTGAAATGCACACTCAGCCCTCTGATTGGACCAGCAAACTGTGAATCGACACAGGCCGGTTGAGCTAGTGAACAGATTGCTGATTTGCTGTGCAGCTATAGGATCGTGTGCAGTGCAAACGCTAAATTCTACGGTGCAAGGATTGCAATAATTAATATACAGCTCTAGAAAATGTTTGGTGATCATGAATATTAACTGTTTTCTTTTCAAATTTACCAACAATGGGGCATCAAGCAACAATTAGGCTACTAGTGTCGTGTCTTTGGCTATGCCGGATTAAGTGATATGACATGCTATTCTATAAAATCCTTTCTCCGTAATTAATATTACCTGATTGAGCTAATTATGTAAATGTAATTAACTAGAGAATCGGGGAACCACAAAGAATATTTATAGAGCTGTTATCTTCCGAAAAAACTCTTAAAGACCTAGTAATATTTTACATCAATAGCAGTCAATATTAATCGTCACCTTAATTCAGTCTCATCTGAAAGTTGTAAATTCTTGGTTATCTTCACGAACCCTGGCTAACAAGTTGAATCAGCAATACAAATTTGGGTTTAATTATTTATTTACGAAATACCTAACTAATCACACAGAATTACATATACACATAATGAATTATACCTTGATTACAAATTACGTCATAAAGGAAAACGTCCCTAGCGGGCGGAACAGATATGACAGCTGGTTACACAAAAGAAAAGGGGCTGGGTTTGAGTGAAAAAGCGGGAAGACTGAGGAACAAAGGGCGAAGCTCTGCTATTGCAAATACCTTATGCATTCTAAATTACCGCCCATTTGGAAAAGGAAAATGCAATAAATATTTACTCTGAGCTGCGCTTCGGTAGGTTGGTGGTAGATGGAAGGCCGTGTTGCCAAACCGAGACCTTTGTCCTTTGAAGAGTGTCTCTGGTGGTCAATTGGATATGTTGTAGTAACGTCGTTGTGTGGTAGACGGGATACTCTGTCTGTTCTTTCCTAGCCTGCGTTTGCAGCTGCTTTGGCTAACTCGACGGCCAGAAGGTATCACCTCTGTAGTGAATAAGAGTTTGAAGTTTATACCATTCGCAACCAAAGCTCACGCTGAGGTTGGCTTAGTTCTGTAGTTGGAACAAGAGGTTACATTTTCGTCAAGGCTTTATATAGTGGAGCGAGAAGGGTGTGTCTGAAAAGTTTTATAACCCATGTCTCTTCACAGGGACGGGCCACTGATTGAGCAGAGCCCTAACCTTGTGAAAACCCAAATCTCTCATTTGGAAGCTAAAATTACATTTCATCTCTTCACCAATTATTTTATATTCAAACATTTAAATTGAAGAACAATTCCATGTGAATCCGATAACTCTGATCTGTAGACTTTACACTGTAGAGTTTATGTCATCCTATCATTGAGGAGAATGTCTCAGATGACAACCAAACTGACATCATATTCATTAAGTACCACCGCATATGTTCAATTGGTCGGATTACCAGAATATAGTTCATTTCCCCCCACTTTCTGATGTTCCCTGAATCTCTATGTTAACCAAGGGTTTTGCAAATTTCACATCAGTAGGGTAGAGAGAGGAAAGGGGGGGGGGGGTATTTATAACTGTCATAAACCTACCCCCAGGCCAACGTCATGATACTAGTATATGCCTACTGGTCTTTTGGTATATCAACATCTTGAAATTTATAATTTACTTGTGAAGCTTGCATTTGGAATTTGTTGCTTGAAATGGAATTTTTGGAATTTGCATTTGTGGAAAATGGAATTTGCATTTGGAATTTGTTGCTTACAACATACTTAAAATATGCTGTAGACAGAATAATGTAAAGGGCTGTCTGCTAGCCTCAATAAATAGACAAAGATTAGTAGTCATTGCATGTATAGACTTTGTTTTACTTGACTTGACACATGACATAAAAAAAACTTGTGACTAGTCTTGACTTGCTCATAGAATGCACGACTTGGACTTCACTCGAGACTCGACCCGTTCTACTTGGGACTCGACTTGAGACTCAACCCGTTCTACTTGGGACTCAACTTGAGACTCGACCCGTTCTACTTGGGACACGACTTTAGACTTGTGAATTGTGATTTGAGACTTGCTTGTGACTTGAATAATAGTGACATGGTCCCACCTCTGCATCTTACTACTAAGTTCTGCCCTGTACTAAACCCGTAAGAACCTTTCCCCCCTAACTATCCCTAATTATCTCTCTCGCTTGTTTATTGTGGAATAATGTACTGACTATGACTGAGATACAGCGGGGCAAAAAAATTATTTAATCAGCCACCAATTGTGCAAGTTCTCCCACTTAAAAAGATGAGAGAGGCCTGTAATTTTCATCATAGGTACACATCAACTACGACAGACAAAATGAGGAAAAAAATCCAGAAAATCACATTGTAGGATTTTTTATGAATTTATTTATTGGAAAATAAATTGGAAAATAAGTATTTGGTCACCTACAAACAAGCAAGATTTCTGGCTCTCACAGACCTGTAACTTCTTCTTTAAGAGGCTCCTCTGTCCTCCACTCGTTACCTGTATTAATGGCACCTGTTTGAACTAGTTATCAGTATAAAAGACACCTGTCCACAACCTCAAACAGTCACACTCCAAACTCCACTTTGGCCAAGACCAAAGAGCTGTCAAAGGACACCAGAAACACAATAGTAGACCTGCACCAGGCTGGGAAGACTGAATCTGCAATAGGTAAGCAGCTTGGTTTGAAGAAATCAACTGTGGGAGCAATTTTTAGAAAATGGAAGACATACAAGACCACTGATAATCTCCCTCGATCTGGGGCTCCACGCAAGATCTCACCCGTGGGGTCAAAATGATCACAAGACCGGTGAGCAAAAATCCCAGAACCACACGGGGGACCTATTGAATGGCCTGCAGAGAGCTGGGACCAAAGTAACAAAGCCTACCATCAGTAACACACTACGCCGCCAGGGACACAACTCCTGCAGTGCCAGATGTGTCCCCCTGCTTAAGCCAGTACATGTCCAGGCCCATCTGAAGTTTGCTAGAGAGCATTTGGATGATCCAGAAGAAGATCGGGAGAATGTCATATGGTCAGATGAAACCAAAAATATAACTTTTTGGTAAAAACTCAACTCGTCGTGTTTGGAGGACAAAGAATGCTGAGTTGCATCCAAAGAACACCATACCTACTGTGAAGCATGGGGGTGGAAACATCATGCTTTGGGGCTGTTTTTCTGCAAAGGGACCAGGATGACTAATCCGTGTAAAGGAAAGAATGAATGGGGCCATGTATCGTGAGATTTTGAGTGAAAACCTCCTTCCATCAGCAAGGGCATTGAAGATGAAATGTGGCTGGGTCTTTCAGCATGACAATGATCCCAAACACACCGCCCGGGCAATGAAGGAGTGGCTTTGTAAGAAGCATTTCAAGGTCCTGGAGTGGCCAAGCCAGTCTCCAGATCTCAACACCATAGAAAATCTTTGCAGGGAGTTGAAAGTCTGTGTTGCCCAGCAACAGCCCCAAAACATAACTGCTCTAGAGGAGATCTGCATGGGGGAATGGGCCAAAATACCAGCAACAGTGTGTGAAAACCTTGTGAAGACTTACAGAAAATGTTTGACCTCTGTAATTGCCAACAAAGGGTATATAACAAAGTATTGAGATAATATTTTGTTATTGACCAAATACTTATTTTCCACCATAATTTGCAAATAAATTCATTAAAAAACCTACAATGTGATTTTCTGGATTGTTTTCTCTCATTTTGTCTGTCATAGTTGAAGTGTACCTATGATGAAAATTACAGGCCTCTCTCATCTTTTTAAGTGGGAGAACTTGCACAATTGGTGGCTGACTAAATAAAAAAATTTGCCACACTGTATGTGGTTGTCCCTGAGATGAATGCCCTAACTCTAAGTCGCTCTGGATAAAAGCATCTGTTAAATGACTAAAATGTAAATGTAAAATATTAGAACCAGTGTTGTTTCTACTGCCTCCATGTTCCTGGATGTTCTGTCCTGTTCTGTCCTGTCCTGTCCTGTCCTGTGCTATGCTGTGCTGTGCTGTCCTGTCCTGTCCTGTCCTGTCCTGTCCTGTCCTGTCCTGTTCTGTCCTGTCCTGTCCTGTCCCGTTCTGTCTCTGGTTCTCCTCAGAGCGGTACTGTAGCAGCCTGCTGCAGTGGACCACTGTAGCTGTATCACAAACAGACTTCAGTAAGCAGGCGGGCGACCCAGGGAGGCTGCATGGACGTTCCTCCCTTCTAACAATACCCTGATCCTCAACAGACCCTTGTGCACAGATCCCTGTATTGTTTCACCACTCACGGCGAGCCAGCTGGCACGGAGATGGCAGTGCCATTGACAAGGTTCACAATACCCCCTCCAGTACGAGCCACAGTAAAGAGACACGGACACAGCCACCTCTATGGCACACAAGAGGCTGTCGTTGAGCGAGGGAGAGAGAGAAGAGAACACAGGGCCTCACAGGCAGGTGCTGCTGCCAACGTCTCCACAGCCCTGTAGCGTCTGTAGCTTTCAGTGATGACAAGGGGCTGGCAAGAGGGCTCTTCTTTTTAATCCACATTGTTCGGAGGCTCCAGAGGAAGGAGGGTTTGTGCGCCTGCTATTCTTATAGAGGCTGACTGAAGAGATGGAAAGCTCTCTCTCTCTCTCTCTCTCTCTCTCTCTCTCTCTCTCTCTCTCTCACACACACACACACACGCAAGCATAAGCACACACACAGGGACACACACACTCTTCACCCTCCCTGTCTCAAGTGAAGTAGTTCTACTGCTTACCTTGGTTTATTGCACCGAGCTGTTGCCTCTTGACACTTCTTATCAAGTGGAGGGAAGTGACAGTTTTGCATTTGTCAAGGTAAACTGGGGGGGGGGGATTTACAGTGTGACACTTGGGAGAAAGAAACAGTGCTGGGGTATCTCAAACCTCAGAGGCTTCGGCTGACAGCTGGATGCTAGTGGGACTGTTTCAGGGGAATCAGGCCGTGTTTGTCGGGGCTAGTTTCTGGTGTGTTATTTGTGCAAGCTGTCATGCAGGGGCTTCAGTGACTCGCCTGTCATCTGATGAGACGTGTCACTGTCTCAGTAGGTTCGATGGGCAGGTAGTTGTGCGTGTCAGTAATCTGGGGGTCACGGGAGGTCATATAACACACACAGAGTATTACTGTTGGATGTGGAGAGTGGAGGTTATCAACAGTCCATTTGTAGAGACTCCTGATCTGGATGCAAAGTACAGGGACAGCACCTCACCAGTCCATCTGTAGAGACTCCTGGTCTGGACGCAAAGCACAGGGACAGCACCTCACCATTCCATCTGTAGAGACTCCTGGTCTGGATGCAAAGCATAGGGACAGCACCTCACCAGTCCTTCTGTAGAGACTAATGGTCTGGACTGAAAGCAGACAGGGACATCACCTCACTAGTCCATCTGTAGAGACTCCTGGTCTGGACTGAAAGCAGACAGGGACAGCACCTCACCAGTCCATCTGTAGAGACTCCTGGTCTGTACTGAAAGCAGACAGGGACAGTACCTCACCAGTCCATCTGTAGTGACCCCTGGTCTGGACGCAAAGCATAGGGACAGCACCTCACCAGTCCATCTGTAGAGACTCCTGGTCTGGACGCAAAGCATAGGGACAGCACCTCACCAGTCCTTCTGTAGAGACTAATGGTCTGGACTGAAAGCAGACAGGGACATCACCTCACTAGTCCATCTGTAGAGACTCCTGGTCTGGACTGAAAGCAGACAGGGACAGCACCTCACCAGTCCATCTGTAGAGACTCCTGGTCTGGACTGAAAGCAGACAGGGACAGCACCACACCAGTCCATCTGTAGAGACTCCTGGTCTGGACTGAAAGCAGACAGGGACAGCACACATACAGTAGGACCAAGTGTTTTTCCTGACCACATGACCTGGCAAGGGAAAAATACACAGTTATTTCATTCACTTAAAAACTATCATTTTGCATTTGATAAAATTACTAAATTGTACATATAACTACACACTTACAACGTTGAAACATCACTACCAAACAAAAAGGTCTGGATGCGCCCAGAGATAAATACTGTGCTGATTATTGATGGCAATTAAAGGCCTTTTAACCCATGGACACACAGAGTCAAATGTTTATGTATGTATTTGCATGGTATTCCGCGGCCTGCTCTTGCCAGATGAGGAGGGTTCTGTGAATTTCATTACCGTCTGCAAGGTGAACAGCAAGGCGGTGACAGGTTCAAGATTGTTTTGCTGTGGAGACGCGTCACTCACCGAATGTTTTCCACCTCAGTCATGTGGCTGTAAGATTCAGAGGCTCAGTGACATCAATGGAGCCATGATGCAGGCTGAGGACTCCACCACTCCTCTTCCACAACTCCTCCTCCACCGGTCTGGTCCAGTTTAAGGTTCTGCTTGAAGTTTCTCTTTTTTAATCACTCCATCCCAACCTCAGCCCCCTCCTCCTCCCCCTCTCCCTCCCTCCTCGCCTCCTTCCCTTCAGGCTGCTCCTCTCTGCTCCTGTCAGTTCAGCACTTTGGGGGAATCGGTGCTCTTTGAAATGCATATTGTGCGGAGCTGAACACTGGCATGTGTACACTGCAGAGTAATTGTGGAGGCCAAATGTTTAATTACACATGACAGGCCGAGCAGCGGGGGTCCACACCACACCACAGGCCTGCATACACCAGACTGCTGGAAAACAAGGTCTCCACAGGGTCTGGTAAGAACAACAGACACCCAAACCATTCCACATCACGGCCAGGGAGAGAAGGCAGAGGTCTGGAATGAGGAGCTGGTGTGTGTATGTTGAGCGGGTGACGGGTATTTTCGTTTATGCATCGTCAAAATTCCTTGTTGAAGGTGCTGTGATAGAGACGTACAGCTCTAAGTGGTCCAAAACTGGTGAACAAGCAGCAATGGCAAGGTAGCTGGACTACGAGGTGTATTTATTTCCCCTGTTCCAGCTCTTCAGAGAGGGGAAACTTTCCATTACTTTGACCCAGTGTGTCCCTCCCTCCCTCCCTCCCTCCCTCCCTCCCTCCCTCCCTCCCTCCCTCCCTCCCTCCCTCCCTCCCTCCCTCCCTCCCTCCCTCCCTCCCTCCCTCCCTCCCTCCCTCCCTCCCTCCCTCCCTCCCTCCCTCCCTCCCTCCCTCCCAGTGTCGTCTCAGCAGGACTGGGGTTTACCCTGCTTCTACTAATGGACTCTGGCTCCTCCTGGAGCGAGGGAACGGGAACGAGGTGTAGGAACTCAGGAGCCTCAGGGGCCCTGTGTGTGTGACCCCTGACCTGGGCTAGCATCAGGATGTGGCGAGCGGCGAGGGGAAGAGGGAGCACCTGTGCAGGTCAGCGGCAGCCCGTCAGGCTTCACTAATTTTGAAATTGACCTCCGATCCGCATTCCCACGGTGCACTGGGGCTAGCCGTCTGACAGACAGACGGAGGAAAGGGTGTGACTAGTCCACTTCCAACCCTCCAACCCCACACCTGGTTGTAATTACCCACGATGCCTTTCACTTGTTATCTGATTAGGCCTCTTTATTAAACCATATCATTGATTGTATTTTCTGTATATTGTCAGTACAAATTAGCCCATTACGACACAACAGGGACCTACTGAGTGGTTTAACAACATTAACCTGAAGCCAATAATGGTCACAGAGACTTGAGTGGTTGACCTACTGTGAGAGATTAGCTGACGACACAATCCTCTGGCTTGGGCCCTGATACAGCCGTGTTACACACATACACACACACTGCTGTATACCACTATAGTCACTGTAAATGAATGTGGTACAATATAGTATTAGGGCCAATATTAGCTTTTTTATTTCTTTTAAATTACTATTTTGAAATCCAGGGACAGTCTTTAGGCTGCATGTATTTTCAACACAGTTTCCACAAAGGTAATTGGCAGACAAATCTCATCAGCTAAGATTTTGTTGCGAATTGCAGACATGTCTAGCCTGTTAAAAAAGGAAATTCAATCAGAGATGTTAAATTTGTCTCGCACATGAAGCAGGAGCAGGGGGGTCAGAGAGGGGCTGTAGTCAGCAGTGTGTGTGTGTGTGTGTGCGCGTGCGCGTGTGTGTGTGTGTGTGTGCGTGAGTGCGTGTGTGTGTACGTGTGTGTGCGTGCTTGTGTGTGCGTGTGTGCATGTGCATGCGTGCATGTGTGTGCGTGCGTGAGTGCGTGTGTGTGTGTGTGTGTGCAAGCTGCGGCATGCTGGAAACAATCAAGTAGCAGGAAACCCACCACCTCAGCTCTCCAATTTGCGACCACCTCTGTGTGTGTGATTCACCAGGCTTCAGGACACAACCACACTACCATTCAAAAAGGTGTCTGTCAAGGGCCAGCATAATGCCACAGCTGATGGTGTAGTAGTGAACTACTCAGCACAATGATTTCACATGCATATTACATCTAAACTATGTGGAGCTAAAATTGCTGTTCTCTGAAACGTTATACCTCTTTGTGGCTTGTATTTCAACTTACAAATAATTTTTATTTTTATTTTTAATTTGTCCCACTGGTTTTAGTGAACGACGAGATAGTAGTTTGTTTTCTCTACAGTGAGGCTATTAACGAGTGTTCCTTCCTTTGAAGGCCAGGCTACACCACGCAGAGCAAACACATAACAACAGGACCAGTCCCAACATTATTTTCATCCTAATTGGTGGTCCTTTGTCAGGGGGGACGCTCAGGACAGAACGCTCAGGACAGAACGCTCAGGACAGAACGCTCAGGACAGAACGCTCAGGACAGAACGCTCAGGACAGAACGCTCAGGACAGAACGCTCAGGACAGAACGCTCAGGACAGAACGCTCAGGACAGAACGCTCAGGACAGAACGCTCAGGACAGGACGCTCAGGACAGAACGCTCAGGACAGAACGCTCAGGACAGAACGCTCAGGACAGAACGCTCAGGACAGGACGCTCAGGACAGAACGCTCAGGACAGAACGCTCAGGACAGGACGCTCAGGACAGAACGATCAGGACAGAACGATCAGGACAGAACGCTCAGGACAGAACGCTCAGGACAGAACGCTCAGGACAGGACGCTCAGGACAGAACGATCAGGACAGGACGCTCAGGACAGAACGCTCAGGACAGAACGCTCAGGACAGAACGCTCAGGACAGAACGCTCAGGACAGAACGCTCAGGACAGAACGCTCAGGACAGGACGCTCAGGACAGAACGCTCAGCTCTGGATGCTTGACTCCTCTCCAGATGATTTACTTCTCTCTCTCTCTGCGTTAATGACATTTTTGTCTCGTTTGTTGTTGCCATGGCAAAGAGATGCCGTCAGGCGTGTCATGTGTTCACGGGACACAGTGATGCAATTGGAGCACCAGCAGACGCCCCGACAGAAGATCAGCCGGCCCCTCCTCCACCCTTGCCCCACATCCCATAACCCCTCACTCTCCCAGCCTGCCTACTGTCTCATACTTCAGTTACCAGTCATCACCCCCATTAAGGCCTGGGATATGCATGGTTTGGTTTCATTCACAAAATCATCTTTGGAAGAATCGGTGATGATGTCTCACAACACCAACAAAACCCCAGGAGCTAAAAGAAACAAATCTCCACAAATCTGAACATGCGACCAACATTTCACGTTTATATTTTCGTTCAGTATAAAAATACACTGAGTGTACAAAACATTAAGGACACCTGCTCTTTCCATGTCATAGACTGATCAGGTGAATCCAGGTGAAAGATATACTCCATTATTTGTATTTTTTTTAGAACAATATATTTTTTTTTAACAAGACATATATAAGCAGAAATATTACATGAAAACAAATAACAGCAAAAAGCACATCAAAAGATAACAGCAACAAAAAATTCAAATAAATGATGAAACATCTTAAGACAAAACACAAGTGTTACAGAAGCATAACACCACCAAAATGACATTTTACATCTAATTGGTCAGATATAATAGGATAGAACATATTTGGGACACATTTCAGATTAAAAACAGCACCACAAACCAATCAGATATCTCACACCACCACCCCACATGCACACAAACAGTACACTACCCAGAGTTCCTTTCATTAGTCAATATTTCACCCACATCACTCTGCTCAACAAAATGGTCTCCAAACCTTTTCGAAAGTGTCTTGTTTATCCTTAACCGTATATGTTATCTTTTCCATAGTTCGGCAAGACATTTCCCTAAGCCAATGGGCAAGACATTTCCCTAAGCCATTGGGCAAGACATTTCCCTAAGCCATTGGGCAAGACATTTCCCTAAGCCATTGGGCAAGACATTTCCCTAAGTCATTGGGCGATACTAGGCCTGTTCACACTTTTCCAGGCAAGACCTATCAAGTGTTTGTACTTGGTTCTTTAGATGAGGATTGATTGGGTACAACCCCAGGATAAACACTTTGGGATGGAGAGGCAATTTTACTGATACTATTTGGGATATCATATGTGATACCTCCTTCTAAAAATCTTGAATTTTCTCACCGTCCCACAGACTGAAACAGAGTCCCTTCAGAATGATTGCACTTGTAGCATGTATCTGGAATTGTACTATTAAACTTATTTAACTTAGCAGGGGTTACATATGTTCGCATCAACCAATTGTATTGCATTTGTTTTAGCCGAGTATTCACAGTCTGTGTCTGAGCCTTAGTACATATATTACTCCATTCGTCCAAGACTATGTCCTCCCGAATATGTGGTCGATTTCTGGCACAATACGATTGCCGAGATATGTAAAGCATTCCGTTGCATTAAGAAAAGAAGCCAGAGGTGTAGGTCTATGTCTTTCCTCCTCCTTTAGCATCATAATTGAAGATTTTGCATTGATTATTTTGTATCCCGAGAAAACCCCAAATTCTTTGACTAGGTCCAGAAGTGCGGTTATGGAATTGCACAGGTCTGTAAGAAACAAAATGACATTGTCTGCATAAAGGGCAATTCGATCTGATCTATTCTGATACCTGAACTATTGGGCTGGGACCTAACAGATATAGCTCGAAGTTCAATGGCTAGGATAAACAGGAGAGGAGAAAGAGGGCATCCCTGCCTAGAACCCCAACAGATGTCACATGGTTTAGATACCATATTAGCGGTAAGGATCTCTGCAGTTTGATTTGTATATAGTATCTTTATCCATTTACAAAAGCTCTCACCACAGCCAAAACGAGTCAACACTTCAAAGAGGTAGGGTCACTCAACCCTGTCGAAGGCCTTCTCTGGTCCACCGACAGGGTCACAGTGTCTGACGACCCAATTCTAGCATGTAGAACATTTTGGACTCTCCTAACTTTATGAAATCCTTCACGACCTTGAATAAATCCATTTTGGTCTCTACCCACCACATCCGGGAGAAAACCCTCCAACCTCCTCGCAAGGGCTTTACAAATAACCTTAGTGTCAGAATTCAAAAGTGAAATAGCATGATAGGAATCACATTTGGTATGCAGCTTTCCGGGTTTTAGGAGCAGAGTGATCAGAGCTCCTCTTAAAGAAGGGAGCAAAACCATCTCCAGGAGGGGAGTGCAGTTTGTTCTTAAATCTCTTGTAGATGTCAATGGGCAGCCCATCTGGGCCAGATGTCCTCCTTGCCCTCATACTGTCAATTGCAGTGGAAATTTCCTCCACAGTCAGTTCAGCATTAAGAATATCCTTAGATTCATCTGAAATATTGGGAAACACCAATCTATCTAAAAAGCTAGCCTGGGTATCAGTTTCAGGAGGATACTCTGATGCATATCATTTTTCATACAAGGATTTAAAGGTATTGTTTATCTCCTGAGGGTCTACCATCAAAGCTCCCCCTGCATCCTGAATTGATTGCTCTCTCTGCTTGCTGCTGTTTGATTCGCCAGGCCAACAGCTCCCCAGCCTTTTCACCCTGGTCATAACATGATTGGTTTAGTCTCAATAAGCTTGCTGCAGCTCTACCCACAGAAATGATGTTATATTGGTTTCAAGTAATTCCATTTTTTAACGAGCATTTCTTGACTTGGAGCTGGTGAAATGTATCATTTGACCCCTTATGAAAGCTTTAATGGATTACCATCTAGTACAAGCTGAAGTCTGTGTTGTATTAATTGAAAAGTATATGTCAATTTGCTGTCCAATGTATTCTGTAAAACTTGTATCTTGCTGCCATTTAGGTTGGAAACACCATTTAGGTGGGTCACCTGCTAAATTAGAATCTGAATATATAAGAATATATATGTCATCAGAAATGACAATGCTTTCATAAAAGTAATCTTCAATTTTAGAGCATAATGCTGCTGAGATCAAATTATTTTTGGGGAATAGATCTGGTAAGTGCGAGAGTAACAGGAGTATTCCACATCATCTGGTTTCATTTCTTTAAGTCCTTCATAAAATGCTGTGTGGTTTTCCTAGATTAGGTGTGGGAGTAGTTTGAACCTGAGGTGCAATCTTTAACAGGATCTAAAGTGCAATTAAAGTCTCCTGCAACAATGTAATTACCTGGAAGTGTGGAAAGGTTTAAAAACAAATCGTTAAAGAATTTAGAGTCATCTTTGTTGGGACCATACACATTAATTAAATTCAACTGCTCGGAAAGCAAGGAACCCCGTATATTAAAATATCTGACGGAGGATCACAAATTGTTTGCAATATCTGATATGGAATGGACTTCTGGATAGGAGTAATAACTCTCCTTGCATGGGAACTAAATGAGGCTGCAGTGACCGGCTCAGGCCACCTCTTGTGTATCTTAGGAATGTTGCCAGATAATTCTTGCATATGATCTTTGCCTGAAGTGGTTTTAATCTACTACCTGTTTTTATTTTGGCGATTTTATTTAATCCCCTACAGTTCCAGGATGTAAATTGAACCTTAACACTATGAGTCATCAAAATGACCAGGGACACTTAAACTAAAACATTGCCCCATAAGAGCATGTTGGATCAGGCTAATATACCAACAGACCTCTGTTTCCACCATAAACAAAAACACAAAGGACACTTTAAAGCACGTCAACGTACAAAAACACAAAGGACGCTTTAAAGCACGTCAACGTACAAAAACACAAAGGACGCTTTAAAGCACGTCAACGTACACAAACACAAAGGACGCTTTAAAGCACGTCAATGTACACAAACACAAAGGAGGCTTTAAAACACGTCAACGTACACAAACACAAAGGACGCTTTAAAACACGTCAACGTACACAAACACAAAGGACGCTTTAAAACACGTCAACGTACACAAACACAAAGGACGCTTTAAAGCACGTCAACGTACACAAACACAAAGGACGCTTTAAAGCACGTCAACGTACACAAACACATGCCTAACAATCAACCACGAACATGTGATTAACCCTCTTACCCAAAAGTCTCCAACAGACCCCCCCTCTTAGCGACACTCCGTATAAGGTGCTCAACAGAGCCACACACGTGAGGAGCTGACTCTGCCTCTGCGTCTTTTCCCCCTCTTAGCGACACTCCGTATAAGGTGCTCAACAGATCCACACACATGAGGAGCTGACTCTGCCTCTGCGTCTTTTTCCCATCTGTACACCTTCTGCCCCGTCACTTGTCATACAAACCCGAAAGGAAAAGTTCTAAAATTGTAAAAAAATGGGTAAAACTTTACGTTGCTATTCCCTCTTCTTCAGCATTGCTCCGGCTCCACACGTCTGCATACCTTCTCAAGAAACCTCTCCGCCTCGGCTGGTGCTTCAAAAATGTAGGAACGATTGTCGTGGGAGACCCTCATTGCTGCTGCTTGTGGACTTCCATGGAGAGATCTGGGAAGAACATAACTTGTCGATTCTTGTGGAGTACTCTCCCTTTCACCCTGGCTGCATTCCCCACGTGCATATTGTCTTTATAGTTTAAGAACATCATTATCAGAGCCCTCGGGGGTGCGTTGTGGTTGGATCGTGGGCCAGGAATCCGAAGAGCTCTCTCAATGATCAAAGGAGAGCAGAATGGCTCCATCTCCAGAGTTTCGGGAAGCCACCGCTCTAGGAATGAGCAAGCTGTCACGGATCCCCGGTACTGCTGCTCATTCTGTTCACCAGTTCCGGAGGTCTACGTCACTGGCTTTCTAGGCTTCACTGAACGGGATTCATTATCATCAACCCCGGACTGTCTGATTACACACACCTGGTTCCCATTTCCCCTGATTAGTATGTTATATATGTGCCCTCTGTTCCCTCTGTCGGTTATTGTTCCCATGTCCGTTGGTCGTGTGAGTACTTATGCGTTGGTGCAGCTGTTATGTTGTATGCTATATATATTGTGTATTATGGGTATCGTCCCTTTTCGTTCAATGAGGTTTACCTTCGCTCTTTTGTTTGGGTACATCCCAGTGTTTTGTATATGTGTTTGTTTTGAGTGTATTAAAAACCCCTGTTGTGTATCTCTGCACCTGTCTTCAAATCCTTTATACCAGCGTGACACAAGCATCGCTCCCCTCAGCACCTTCGGGGAGATGTACTAGTCTCAAGTCCGATCTCCTGCTGCGGCCCTCCAAATCAACTATTTTAGAGGTAAGCGATTCAATCTTTTCCTCAAGAGCGGTGGTCATTGCCTGCAGGGCTACCCTGTTGTCTTCGATTCCAGAGATGCATACCTCAGCTGAGAGATTTGCCCAGCACATTATTTGACGTATTTTTTTTACATTGTCCACTGCAGACATTACATTTTCGAATTTGATAGAGAATTCATATCTTTGATGGCCTTGAGGATATCTTCGGAGCTAATGACACTGCACGTGTTAATCGCCTCAGTCCTGCTTCCACACTAGCACATGAAGCTAGCACGGCGCCTTCGTCCCCAGACTCTACTCTTTCACTTCTTAAGTCTGGCTGGGTTTTGAAAGCTAATAAACAATTACTGCCTTTCCTGGTACATTAAGCTTAAGGGTGAACGTATTTCATGATTTGTATTTAAAATTTGTAGCGCAGCTAAAAAAGATGTGACTGATCAGCTCTGCACCGTCCCGGAAGCCCCTATGATCTCTTATTGATGTGACTTGTTAAATACACTTCAATCAGTGTAGATGTAGGGGAGGAGTGAATGCCAAGAGTGTGCAAAGCTGTCATCAAGGCAAAGGGTGGCTACTTTGAAGAATCAAAAATATATTTTGATTTGTTGAACACTTTTTTTGCTTACTACAAGATTCCATACAGTCGTATGAAAAAGTTTGGGCACCCCTCTGATGCCGCATAATAATTTACTCTGTCATCACAGAAAATGATCGCAGTGGCATGCCATTCATTTTCTAATAAAAGCTGAGTACTGGGGAATTGTCCAGACAAAGATTTTTAGTGTTGCAATATTAAGTTGTATGAAATTAAAACAGATGTGAAAAATAGGCTATGCAAAATGTGGGCACCTTTGTCATTCTGTTGATTTGAATACCTGTGACTACTTAGCACTGATTAATTGGAACACACAATTTGTTTGGTGAGCTCATTATGCCTTGAACTTCATAGACAAGTGCATCCAATCACGAGAAAAGGTATTTAAGGTGGCCAATTGCAAGTTGTTTTTCTCTTTGACTCTCCTCTGAAGAGTGGCAACATGGGGGCCTCAAAACGACTCTCAAATGACCTGAAAACAAAGATTGTTCAACATTATGGTTTAGCGGAAGGCTACAAAAAGCTATCGCTGAGATTTAAGCTGTCAGTGTCCACTGTGAGGAACATAGTAAGGAAATGGAAGACCAAAGGCACAGTTCTTGTTAAGGCCAGAAGTGGCAGGCCAAGTAAAATATCGGAGAGGCAAAGGCGAAGGATGGTGAGAATGGTCACAAACAGCCCACAGACCACGTCCTAAGACCTACAACATCATCTTGCTGCAGATGGTGTCACTGTGCATCGTTCATCAATTCAGCGCACTTTGCAAGCAGAAGCTGTATGGGAGAGTGATGCGGAAGAAGCCTTTTCTGCACACGCCACAAACAGTCGCTTGAGGTATGCAAAGGCACATTTGGACAAGCCAGCTTAATTTTGGAATAAGGTGCGGTGGACTGATGAAACAAAGATTGAGTTATTTGGTCATAACAAGGAACTTTATGCATGGCGACAAAAGAACACAGTGTTCCAAGAAAAACACTTGCTACCCACAGTAAAATTTGGTGGGGGTTCCATCATGCAGTGGGGCTGTGTGGCCAGTGCCGGTACTGGTAATCTTGTTAAAGTTGCGGGTCGCATGGATTCCACTCAAAATCAGCAGATTCTTGGGAATAATGTTGAAGAATTTGTCACAAAGTTGAAGTTACGCCGGGGCTGGATATTTCAACAAGACAACGACCCAAAACACTGCTCAAAAATCTACCCGGGCATTTATGCTGAGGAACAAGTACAATGTTCTGGAATGGCTCTCCCAGTCCCCAGACCTGAATATCATTGAGATTCTGTGGGATGATTTGAAGCGGGATGTCCATGCTCGGCAACCATCAAACCTAAGTGAACTGGAGATGTTTTGTAAGGAGGAATGGTCCAAAATAGCTTCATCCAGAATCCAGACACTCATTAGAGGCTATGGGAAACGTCTAAATGTCACGTCCTGACCTTAGTTCCTTTTTTATGTCTCTACTTTAGTTTGGTCAGTGCGTGAATTGGGGTGGGCATTTTATGTTTTGGTTCTGTGTGTTATATTTCTAGTTGTTTGGCTTGGTATGGTTCCCAATCAGAGGCAGCTGTCAATCATTGTCTCTGAATGAGAACCATACTTTGGCAGCCTGTTTTCCCACTATGGGTTGTGGGTAGTTTTCCATTTCAGTGTTTTCACCATATGGGACTGTTTCAGTTTTCATTTATTCTCTTGTTCTTTTGTATTTAGTGTTCAGTTAATTAAAGGAAATGTGAACACGCACCACGCTACTCTTTGGTCTACTTCTTCCTCAGACCAACATCGCTACACGAGAGGCTGTTATTTTAGCAAAAGGAGGCTCTACTAAATATTGATGTGATTTTTCTATTGGGGTGCCCAAATGTATGCACCTGTCTAATTTTGTTTTGATGCATATTGCACATTTTCTGTTAATCCAATAAACCTCATTTCACTACTGAAATATTACTGTGTCCATCAGTTATTTGATAGATCAAAATGAAATTGCTGATCCAAACACCCCGTTATTTATGAATGGAAATCATGGAAATTGTCAGGGGTACCCAAACTTTTTCATACGACTGTATGTGTTATTTCATAGTTTTGATGTCTTCACTATTATTCTATAATGTAGAAAATAGTAAAAATAAAGAAACTCTTGAATGAGTAGGTTTGTCCAAACTTTTGACTGGTACTGTATATTATTTTTATGTTTTTTTTTTTTTTTTTTACAAATCAATACTGGGAGTCAAAGTGTAGATATAGTATTGTCCAAAATAATATTGTAATATGTAACTTTGTAATGTTTTATAATATGTTTTTCCCCATCACTAGTGTTTTCAGTAACACAGTTGTGTATAGAGCCTTGACCTTGGGCTTTGACCTGAAGGAGAACATTATTAGTTTAGTGAGGTGACATTGCCCCTGGCTTCAAAGAACACAGCTACAACCAACCACAAGACCAGCTGGACTCTGACTTCATTACCATTTTAATGATAATCAATATAAATTGATGCATTGTAAATTATGTATTTCATACTATATATTGAGGGATGAACCTAGAAACACTGGTCAAGTTCAGTGTCTGTCCCTCTCTACGGTACTTTAGATTCTATGGAGAGACAAAGGGAGAATCTCAATAGCATACTTCTCCCGTCCTCTCTCCTTGCCTCCTTATCAAACCCATTGGATGAGAAAGCCAGTGGTCCCTCCCCACTGATCTTCTCATCCAATGGTTTTTGAGGAGGTGAGGCGAGAGGACACGAGGAGCATGCAATTGAGATTCTCCCAAACTGTGCCCTGTCTGATATCTATTTTAATCCATTCTATTCTAGTCTATTCTATTCTATATGTTTGAGTATTGCCCCAGCACAGTGCTCTGGGGTTATGTTTCTGTCCACTCCACACCCCTGCTTCTTGCTAACCCAGTAACAGCAAGAGGGCTCCCTGCTGTTGTGAGGGCCCTCCTACGGCCCTCTGCTGTGAACATGATGAGGCACTCAGAGCACGCTGGGTCTACTGCCTTCTGGGATAGGTAGCCTACAGTAGGTCCTCCGACACATCACTTCTGCATCCCCTGACCGGTTGAAATGTTTTATTCTATTTCATTTAACCTTTATGAATTAGGGTTATTAGTAAAGGTTGAATGTATTTTTAAAAAGAGACCTGGTCCAAAATGGCAGCAGGTTTAAAATGGAGCGTTAAAAGCATTAGCATGTACAGCTCCGTCTTCAAACATTTAATTCCCGCTGCCATCTTCTCATAGAAAATGAAATGAATTATAAAGTTTAATATGTGATCGAGTACAATTCTGCTATCTTTCAGTGAAACAATAATGGTAAAGAAACTCAATTGTGTATTGGGCCTATCATCAATGGTTCTAAACAGGTTTAGTATAGTGAAATATATGTGGATGGGCCTTGCAAGGACTTCTTACACAAACACAATTTCAGCTTATCATACAGAACATACTTTACCAATCATCTCACTTTCCACTTCGTCTCCCTTTCACATCCCTCAATGTGTATTATATTCACATGCCAATACAGGCTCATGTATCTAATCTAACGGGGGGGGGTCATTCGCATAAATGTTGGAGCTGGACTGTAGTTTCTAACTGGTCGTTTGTACCTATAACTGTTTGTCAAACCCACAGATAAAGCCAGAAACTGTAGCACCAACCTGTAAAAAAGGTTACATTTCTGCTTGAAAAAAATCCGTTTCATAGCCTTGAGTTCGTTTGGTCTTTACAAAAAAATACCCAACATCCCAATAATCAATGGCGAAATGTTGTTGATCGCTGTCAACCGACTGATTCTGTTTGAAATCCCTAATGCCTAGTTAGCAGTTTCAGTATGTATGCAGCAAATGTTTAAACATTTGACACGTGATATGTAATATGCAGCTCTAGCGTGGCTACAACAGGCCCTCAGATGGTGGGGTCTGATAACTGGAGGGCAGAGCTCTACCTCTCTCCGCCTCTCTTTGTTCTTTGCCCCTTCACGCTTGTCCCCTCCATCACTCCTTTTCCATTCCTTGTTTTGCATCCTTGCAGACCTTCACTTAACGCTGACTTTAGAATGCCTTTGTTAAAAACCATGGTTTACTCCGCGCCAATCCTGAATACATTTCCTCCAAGTGAATTCAATAATTTTTCATATGCCAACATGATGGATTATTCTGATTTTAGATCCCAACTTTGACAAGCAAAGCAGGAATGATTCTCCTACTATAAGGTGGCTTTTCTTTTACATTGCAACCCATTTACTGATAGACAATACATCTTCCCAATGCATATTTTATCCAGAATAAGTGCATGATAGCTGAAGGTTAACAAATTCCGGAGTTTTCTATTGAAATGCAACACACTGCCTGCATTGCTCAAAGCACAGTGTACATCTAACAACAACCTACAAACTATACATACACAGCTTAGAAATGATACTCAACTAAGGTTATTTTATGTTCTATAATATATTATGAAGTAAAACTCACTATGATTAGTGATGTAGCCATACAACGTTGTCTTTAAATTGTATGTTACAACACATTATAATCTGGGTGTGTCGAGCCCTGAATGCTGATTGGCTGACAGCCGTCGTATATCAGACGTATACCATGGGTATGACAAAACATTTATTGTTACTGCTCTGATTACTTCGGTAACCAGTTTATAACAGCAATAAGGCACCTGGGGGTTTGTGATATATGGCCATGTATCCAGGCACTCCGCGCTGCGCCGTGCATAAGAACAGCTCTTAGCCGTGGTATATTGGCCATATACCACACCCCCTCGTGCCTTATTGCTTAAATATAGAATGGATATTTAAGTGATATTTATGTATTCATGTTATTAGTTACTGTTAGTAGTGTTTTTCTTTGATGACTTTACTGTTAAAGTGACATTTAAACAGTCCATAATTATTTCTTATCAAACAATTAACAGTTAAACAATTTCAATAAAAGTGTATCAATGTGCTTTGTAATATGCTGAGGGACACTTCACTCCTGTCCCTGAGCCCAGACCCAGTCAGTCTGCCAGTCTGGACAACAAAAGCACCACCGGGCTATTATCTCCCTGATACACAGACATCATTCAAATGTCATTATTTGAATGTCAACCTCAAAGAACTGCTTCCATCAGTGCTCATGTCATTAAAGAAGAAGGGATAGAAAACAGAAAGAAGGGGGACATTGTTTTAGAAAGAGGCCTTTGCCTTTTGAAAACCGCCGGCGAAGGCAGAGCCAGATTAAAAACAAGCTTATTGTTTTCTTTTTGCAGGGGATTTTTTTTTTCTTCTCCAGGTTGAGTTTTAATTTGTGTTCGGTGAAGGCAGTGGGGGAAGCAAACGGAACCCAGATGGTGCATAACTCTACAGTAGCGCTCACAGAACCGGCCCGATAACAAAGAAATGCTGATGAGGTGGGACCCGTGGTTGGATCCCAGCCAGAAAGATCCCCTCTCACAATAGCAGGGAACAAATTGATGTGTCCCGCAAACTGTGCCACTCTAGCAGGCGGTTAGGAGCCGCCCTGCCAAAACTATCACTCTCCAGCTCCATCTCCGAGTACCCGACAGGACGTCCACCGTTGGCCATTACGAAAACGAGATGCCTTAGTCTAGAATAGGTATCAACCATGTCAGCAGTGTTGTTAGAGACAGGAAGCAACGATGCCAGCAAACAAATTAGCCGAGTGCATTGTCCCCTCTAAGTTATAGGTGTACAATTAACAACAACTGCTGTGTTCTGATGGACTTCTACTCCATGGTGATTGGAGGGCTCTTCTGGTTAAGAACAGGCATTATAGCTTTGGAGTATTGCGGTGCAGCTCTAGGTGGGGTCAAGGGTCAGATTGCTCACAACATGGCATCGACTGGATGGCCTCTCCAACACTGCCAGTCACACTGTACCCGTCCACTAGCTCCTTCATATCTGGGAGGAGTGGGCAAGCCCAGGGGACACCTCATCACTGTACTGAGACAAACACATCATACTAAAAGTAGTGCACTATTCAAGACAAAGGATCGATTTGCATAGTGTTTACGCAAGTGCAACGTAAGGACATGTTTTGCATTGTAACCATAAAAGGCAGAATAAAATATAGCATTTAAGTTAGGAAATAAGATTGTACATTGTTAGAATAGTTGAAAATAGTAGCTCTCTGAAAATGTCAGGTAATACATGGTAACATGAGTTATATGAGCTAGCCTTAAGTTCTTCAGTCGTTGCTACAAAACGAAAGACAGACACTCACCCAGTCCAGCCCTTGAGGCATAGTGGTTTGTACCTTCACCATCCATAGGAAATGAGCCTGATGTCAGACTCTAGTCTCCAGACCTCTATACTCCAGACCTTAGGGTCTGTAGGATCAGACACTGGGCCTGATGTTAGACTCTAGTCTCCAGACCTCTATACTCCAGACCTTAGGGTCTGTAGGATCAGACACTGGGCCTGATGTTAGACTCTAGTCTCCAGACCTCTATACCCCAGACCTTAGGGTCTGCAGGGACAGACACTGGGCCTGATGTTAGACTCTAGTCTCCAGACCTCTATACTCCAGACCTTAGGGTCTAAAGGGTCAGACACTGGGCCTGATGTTAGACTAGTCTCCAGACCTCTATACTCCAGACCTTAGGGTCTGTAGGATAAGACACTGGGCCTGATGTCAGACTCTAGTCTCCAGACCTCTATACTCCAGACCTTAGGGTCTGTAGGATCAGACACTGGGCCTGATGTTAGACTCTAGTCTCCAGACCTCTATACTCCAGACCTTAGGTTCTGCAGAGACAGACACTGGGCCTGATGTTAGACTCTAGTCTCCAGACCTCTATACTCCAGACCTTAGGGTCTGTAGGGACAGACACTGTGCCTGATGTTAGACTAGTCTCCAGACCTCTATACTCCAGACCTTAGGGTCTGTAGGATCAGACACTGGGCCTGATGTTAGACTAGTCTCCAGACCTCTATACTCCAGACCTTAGGGTCTGCAGGGACAGACACTGGGCCTGATGTTGGGCCTGATGTTAGACTCTAGTCTCCAGACCTCTATACTCCAGACCTTAGGGTCTAAAGGGTCAGACACTGGGCCTGATGTTAGACTCTAGTCTCCAGACCTCTATACTCCAGACCTTAGGTTCTGCAGAGACAGACACTGGGCCTGATGTTAGACTCTAGTCTCCAGAACTCTATACTCCAGACCTTAGGGTCTGCAGGGACAGACACTGGGCCTGATGTTAGACTCTAGTCTCCAGACCTCTATACTCCAGACCTTAGGGTCTGCAGGGACAGACACTGGGCCTGATGTTAGACTCTAGTCTCCAGACCTCTATACTCCAGACCTTAGGGTCTGCAGGGACAGACACTGGGCCTGATGTTAGACTCTAGTCTCCAGACCTCTATACTCCAGACCTGCAGGGATTTCCATTCTCCAAATCCATCTTTGAACAGTAATGAGGCTCACTCGGGACCCCTTCCTCACAATCAACACCAATCAATATACACATAATAAACATGCCTTATCCCCTCCTAATGAAGGGGAGAGAATAGGGAGAGACAATAGAGGGGAGAGGGATAATCATATCTACACTCTTAGTCAATAAAGCCCACACCTCATTACGAATACATGAGGGAGGTAGGGGGGTGGGGAGGGGTGGAGAGAGAGACAGAGAAGAGGAGGTTGTATACGCAGACATAAAAACACACATATGGACTCACACACATACAGGTGCGCACGAACTACCGCAATGTGCACACACACACACACCACAGGCAGGGGTCACTGTCATTATAGTAGATTAGAGACACCAATTTGATTATGTGAACCTACTGCCATGCAAGCAGCATGAGAAAAGACTTGTGTTTGTCATTATTTAATTTCTTTATTTGGCCCGAGGACAGAGAACGTATTGGAGAATTCATCGTGTATCACTCAGCGTGACACCTAGGATTATCTCTACATCAATGACAATCTTCTCTCCAAAATTAGACCCTCTTGGAAACTTGTCAGAAGAAATCCTTGATGTTAAAGCAGAATAATGCAAAGTCTGTCTTTTGCTACCGTTTTCTTGAATAAAAAAATCAATTTCAAAGTGTTATATTCTACTCCATCACATTATTTTGAAGTTACATATAACATAAAATATATCACAATAATAAAAGTGATTAGATTGTGTAGTTATTTTATAAATATTTGTCTTGTTTGACGACTGCAGACAACGGATGTTCCCTGAGTCTGACCCCCTTGATCCCTGTCTGTTTACCTTCACCCCCCCCCTCTCTCTCTCCTCCCTCTTCCAGACTGGCTGTCACTCTGGACAGGTCTCTGATCTCTGGAGAGAGGGGTGGAGGGGTTGTCTGTGTTTGAATATGTGCTGTCCCTGTCCTCCCAACAGCTGTCCCTTCCAGACTGGTCCCTGTACCACAGAGGGGGTGAGGGGTACAGCCAGGGGAACATTGATTCCTTAGCTCTATCTCTTTAGGGCCTGGTCTTACCTCGGCAGCACCAGACTCAAACAGCCCCTCCAGCCAGATTGACAGCTCCTAATAGCTGGGCTGCCTGTCGTCCCATAGAGACGCCCTATTAGGACAAGGAGCCAGGAGAGAAGAGGCTGCAGGACGGCAGCCAAGAGCAGGCTGAGTTATTACAGGGACTGGTGCTCTATCTCCTCTTCGCTTTGTGTGTGATGCTGCGCTGATATGCAAATAAATGCCGCTCCCCTCGTCCTCTGCCCCTCATCCCTCCACCCCGCCCCTCCACCCCCCAACATACCGCAGTGTCTTCCTCTGAAGGGCAGGTCCACCGTTTAATTGATCCGTGGAGATTTCAGCTAACCTTCCTTCTTACGTATAAAGAGAGGAGAGAACAGGGGGAGATTAGAAAAAGGAGGGAAAAAGAGGTGGAAGATGGATAGGTAAGCTTTTTAGCATTACGTATTCCCGTATAAACACAGGAAACATGATCACATTAAACCAAGTAGCAAGTGTTCCCTTTCCAAGAACAATGGCTTTGTACCTGAGAGATCAGCCTCTCTATTAAAAAAAACATCTATTGAATCTATCAAATCCTGTGATTCGTAATGTTATGCAGAGTACCATCATCTAATATTCACTGGAGAGAGTGAGAGAGAGAGAGATTTCTCACTCTGTGAGAAATAAAAAGAGCCTACACGTCCCAGTATGGCGGAAGCTCTGTTGGACCTGCAGGAGTCTGTACACGTCCCAGTATGGCGGAAGCACTGTTGGACCTGCAGGAGTCTGTACACGTCCCAGTATGGCGGAAGCTCTGTTGGACCTGCAGGAGTCTGTACACGTCCCAGTATGGCGGAAGCTTTGTTGGACCTGCAGGAGTCTGTAAACGTCCCAGTATGGCGGAAGCTCTGTTGGACCTGCAGGAGTCTGTACACGTCCCAGTATGGCGGAAGCTCTGTTGGACCTGCAGGAGTCTGTAAACGTCCCAGTATGGCGGAAGCTCTGTTGGACCTGCAGGAGTCTGTACACGTCCCAGTATGGCGGAAGCTCTGTTGGACCTGCAGGAGTCTGTACACGTCCCAGTATGGCGGAAGCTCTGTTGGACCTGCAGGAGTCTGTACACGTCCCAGTATGGCGGTAGCTCTGTTGGCCCTTGGCCCTGCAGGAGTCTGTACACGTCCCAGTATGGTGGTAGCTCTTTTGGCCCTTGGCCCTGCAGGAGTCTGTACACGTCCCAGTATGGCGGTAGCTCTGTTGGCCCTTGGCCCTGCAGGAGTCTGTACACGTCCCAGTATGGCGGTAGCTCTGTTGGCCCTTGGCCCTGCAGGAGTCTGTACACGTCCCAGTATGGCGGTAGCTCTGTTGGCCCTTGGCTCTGCAGGAGTCTGTACACGTCCCAGTATGGCGTAACTCTGTTGGCCCTTGGCCCTGCAGGAGTCTGTACACGTCCCAGTATGGCGGTAGCTCTGTTGGCCCTTGGCCCTGCAGGAGTCTGTACACGTCCCAGTATGGTGTTATCTCTGTTGGACCTGCAGGAGTCTGTACAAATCCCAGTATGGCGGTAGCTCTGTTGGCCCTTGGCCCTGCAGGAGTCTGTACACGTCCCAGTATGGCGGTAGCTCTGTTGGCCTTTGGCCCTGCAGGAGTCTGTACACGTCCCAGTATGGTGTTATCTCTGTTGGCCCTGCAGGAGTCTGTACACGTCCCAGTATGGTGTTATATCTGTTGGACCTGCAGGAGTCTGTACACGTCCCAGTATGGCGGTAGCTCTGTTGGCACTTGGCCCTGCAGGAGTCTGTACACGTCCCAGTATGGCGGTAGCTCTGTTGGCCCTTGGCCCTGCAGGAGTCTGTACACGTCCCAGTATGGTGTTATCTCTGTTGGACCTGCAGGAGTCTGTACACGTCCCAGTATGGCGTTATCTCTGTTGGCCCTTGGACCTGCAGGAGTATGTACACGTCCCAGTATGGCGGCAGCTCTGTTGGCCCTTGGCCCTACAGGAGTCTGTACACGTCCCAGTATGGTGTTATCGCTGTTGGACCTGCAGGAGTCTGTACACGTCCCAGTATGGCGGTAGCTCTGTTGGCCCTTGGCCCTGCAGGAGTCTGTACACGTCCCAGTATGGCGGTAGCTCTGTTGGCCTTTGGCCCTGCAGGAGTCTGTACACATCCCAGTATGGCGGTAGCTCTGTTGGCCCTTGGCCCTGCAGGAGTCTGTACACGTCCCAGTATGGCGGTAGCTCTGTTGGCCCTTGGCTCTGCAGGAGTCTGTACACGTCCCAGTATGGCGTAACTCTGTTGGCCCTTGGCCCTGCAGGAGTCTGTACACGTCCCAGTATGGCGGTAGCTCTGTTGGCCCTTGGCCCTGCAGGAGTCTGTACACGTCCCAGTATGGTGTTATCTCTGTTGGCCCTGCAGGAGTCTGTACACGTCCCAGTATGGCGGTAGCTCTGTTGGCCCTTGGCCCTGCAGGAGTCTGTACACGTCCCAGTATGCCGGTAGCTCTGTTGGCCCTTGGACCTGCAGGAGTCTGTACACGTCCCAGTATGGCGTAGCTCTGTTGGCCCTTGGAACTGCAGGAGTCTGTAAACGTCCCAGTATGGTGTTATCTCTGTTGGACCTGCAGGAGTCTGTAACTTCCCAGTATGGCGTTATCTCTGTTGGCCCTTGGCCCTGCAGGAGTCTGTACACGTCCCAGTATGGCGGTAGCTCTGTTGGCCCTTGGCCCTGCAGGAGTCTGTACACGTCCCAGTATGGCGTTATATCTGTTGGCTTTTGGCCCTACAGGAGTCTGTACAAGTCCCAGTATTGTGTTATATCTGTTGGACCTGCAGGAGTCTGTACACGTCCCAGTATGGCAGTAGCTCTGTTGGCCCTTGGCCCTGCAGGAGTCTGTACACGTCCCAGTATGGCGTTATCTCTGTTGGCTTTTGGCCCTGCAGGAGTCTGTACATGTCCCAGTATGGCGGTAGTTCTGTTGGCCCTTGGCCCTGCAGGAGTCTGTACACATCCCAGTATGGCGTTATCTCTGTTGGAACTGCAGGAGTCTGTACACTTCCCAGTATGGCGGTAGCTCTGTTGGCCCTTGGCCCTGCAGGAGTCTGTACACGTCCCAGTATGGTGTTATCTCTGTTGGACCTGCAGGAGTCTGTACACGTCCCATTATGGTGTTATCTCTGTTGGACCTGCAGGAGTCTGTACACGTCCCAGTATGGCGGTAGCTATGTTGGCCCTTGGCCCTGCAGGAGTCTGTACACGTCCCAGTATGGTGTTATCTCTGTTGGACCTGCAGGAGTCTGTACACATCCCAGTATGGTGGTATCTCTGTTGGACCTGCAGGAGTCTGTACACGTCCCAGTATGGCGTTATCTCTGTTGGACCTGCAGGAGTCTGTACACGTCCCAGTATGGCGTAACTCTGTTGGCCCTTGGCCCTGCAGGAGTCTGTACACTTCCCAGTATGGCGGTAGCTCTGTTGGACCTTGGCCCTGCAGGAGTCTGTACACGTCCCAGTATGGTGTTATCTCTGTTGGACCTGCAGGAGTCTGTACACGTCCCAGTATGGCGGTAGCTCTGTTGGCCCTTGGCCCTGCAGGAGTCTGTACACGTCCCAGTTTGGTGTTATCTCTGTTGGACCTGCAGGAGTCTGTACACGTCCCAGTATGGTGTTATATCTGTTGGACCTGCAGGAGTCTGTACAAGTCCCAGTATGGCGGTAGCTCTGTTGGCCCTTGGACCTGCAGGAGTCTGTACACGTCCCAGTATGGCGTAGCTCTGTTGGCCCTTGGCCCTACAGGAGTCTGTACACGTCCCAGTATGGAGGTAGCTCTGTTGGCTTTTGGCCCTGCAGGAGTCTGTACACGTCCCAGTATGGCGGAAGCACTGTTGGACCTGCAGGAGTCTGTACACGTCCCAGTATGGCGGAAGCTCTGTTGGACCTGCAGGAGTCTGTACACGTCCCAGTATGGCGGAAGCTTTGTTGGACCTGCAGGAGTCTGTAAACGTCCCAGTATGGCGGAAGCTCTGTTGGACCTGCAGGAGTCTGTACACGTCCCAGTATGGCGGAAGCTCTGTTGGACCTGCAGGAGTCTGTAAACGTCCCAGTATGGCGGAAGCTCTGTTGGACCTGCAGGAGTCTGTACACGTCCCAGTATGGCGGAAGCTCTGTTGGACCTGCAGGAGTCTGTACACGTCCCAGTATGGCGGAAGCTCTGTTGGACCTGCAGGAGTCTGTACACGTCCCAGTATGGCGGTAGCTCTGTTGGCCCTTGGCCCTGCAGGAGTCTGTACACGTCCCAGTATGGTGGTAGCTCTTTTGGCCCTTGGCCCTGCAGGAGTCTGTACACGTCCCAGTATGGCGGTAGCTCTGTTGGCCCTTGGCCCTGCAGGAGTCTGTACACGTCCCAGTATGGCGGTAGCTCTGTTGGCCCTTGGCCCTGCAGGAGTCTGTACACGTCCCAGTATGGCGGTAGCTCTGTTGGCCCTTGGCTCTGCAGGAGTCTGTACACGTCCCAGTATGGCGTAACTCTGTTGGCCCTTGGCCCTGCAGGAGTCTGTACACGTCCCAGTATGGCGGTAGCTCTGTTGGCCCTTGGCCCTGCAGGAGTCTGTACACGTCCCAGTATGGTGTTATCTCTGTTGGACCTGCAGGAGTCTGTACAAATCCCAGTATGGCGGTAGCTCTGTTGGCCCTTGGCCCTGCAGGAGTCTGTACACGTCCCAGTATGGCGGTAGCTCTGTTGGCCTTTGGCCCTGCAGGAGTCTGTACACGTCCCAGTATGGTGTTATCTCTGTTGGCCCTGCAGGAGTCTGTACACGTCCCAGTATGGTGTTATATCTGTTGGACCTGCAGGAGTCTGTACACGTCCCAGTATGGCGGTAGCTCTGTTGGCACTTGGCCCTGCAGGAGTCTGTACACGTCCCAGTATGGCGGTAGCTCTGTTGGCCCTTGGCCCTGCAGGAGTCTGTACACGTCCCAGTATGGTGTTATCTCTGTTGGACCTGCAGGAGTCTGTACACGTCCCAGTATGGCGTTATCTCTGTTGGCCCTTGGACCTGCAGGAGTATGTACACGTCCCAGTATGGCGGCAGCTCTGTTGGCCCTTGGCCCTACAGGAGTCTGTACACGTCCCAGTATGGTGTTATCGCTGTTGGACCTGCAGGAGTCTGTACACGTCCCAGTATGGCGGTAGCTCTGTTGGCCCTTGGCCCTGCAGGAGTCTGTACACGTCCCAGTATGGCGGTAGCTCTGTTGGCCTTTGGCCCTGCAGGAGTCTGTACACATCCCAGTATGGCGGTAGCTCTGTTGGCCCTTGGCCCTGCAGGAGTCTGTACACGTCCCAGTATGGCGGTAGCTCTGTTGGCCCTTGGCTCTGCAGGAGTCTGTACACGTCCCAGTATGGCGTAACTCTGTTGGCCCTTGGCCCTGCAGGAGTCTGTACACGTCCCAGTATGGCGGTAGCTCTGTTGGCCCTTGGCCCTGCAGGAGTCTGTACACGTCCCAGTATGGTGTTATCTCTGTTGGCCCTGCAGGAGTCTGTACACGTCCCAGTATGGCGGTAGCTCTGTTGGCCCTTGGCCCTGCAGGAGTCTGTACACGTCCCAGTATGCCGGTAGCTCTGTTGGCCCTTGGACCTGCAGGAGTCTGTACACGTCCCAGTATGGCGTAGCTCTGTTGGCCCTTGGAACTGCAGGAGTCTGTAAACGTCCCAGTATGGTGTTATCTCTGTTGGCCCTTGGCCCTGCAGGAGTCTGTACACGTCCCAGTATGGCGGTAGCTCTGTTGGCCCTTGGCCCTGCAGGAGTCTGTACACGTCCCAGTATGGCGTTATATCTGTTGGCTTTTGGCCCTACAGGAGTCTGTACAAGTCCCAGTATTGTGTTATATCTGTTGGACCTGCAGGAGTCTGTACACGTCCCAGTATGGCAGTAGCTCTGTTGGCCCTTGGCCCTGCAGGAGTCTGTACACGTCCCAGTATGGCGTTATCTCTGTTGGCTTTTGGCCCTGCAGGAGTCTGTACATGTCCCAGTATGGCGGTAGTTCTGTTGGCCCTTGGCCCTGCAGGAGTCTGTACACATCCCAGTATGGCGTTATCTCTGTTGGAACTGCAGGAGTCTGTACACTTCCCAGTATGGCGGTAGCTCTGTTGGCCCTTGGCCCTGCAGGAGTCTGTACACGTCCCAGTATGGTGTTATCTCTGTTGGACCTGCAGGAGTCTGTACACGTCCCATTATGGTGTTATCTCTGTTGGACCTGCAGGAGTCTGTACACGTCCCAGTATGGCGGTAGCTATGTTGGCCCTTGGCCCTGCAGGAGTCTGTACACGTCCCAGTATGGTGTTATCTCTGTTGGACCTGCAGGAGTCTGTACACATCCCAGTATGGTGGTATCTCTGTTGGACCTGCAGGAGTCTGTACACGTCCCAGTATGGCGTTATCTCTGTTGGACCTGCAGGAGTCTGTACACGTCCCAGTATGGCGTAACTCTGTTGGCCCTTGGCCCTGCAGGAGTCTGTACACTTCCCAGTATGGCGGTAGCTCTGTTGGACCTTGGCCCTGCAGGAGTCTGTACACGTCCCAGTATGGTGTTATCTCTGTTGGACCTGCAGGAGTCTGTACACGTCCCAGTATGGCGGTAGCTCTGTTGGCCCTTGGCCCTGCAGGAGTCTGTACACGTCCCAGTTTGGTGTTATCTCTGTTGGACCTGCAGGAGTCTGTACACGTCCCAGTATGGTGTTATATCTGTTGGACCTGCAGGAGTCTGTACAAGTCCCAGTATGGCGGTAGCTCTGTTGGCCCTTGGACCTGCAGGAGTCTGTACACGTCCCAGTATGGCGTAGCTCTGTTGGCCCTTGGCCCTACAGGAGTCTGTACACGTCCCAGTATGGAGGTAGCTCTGTTGGCTTTTGGCCCTGCAGGAGTCTGTACACGTCCCAGTATGGTGTTATATCTGTTGGACCTGCAGGAGTCTGTACACGTCCCAGTATGGTGGAAGCTCTGTTCGACTTGCAGGAGTCTGTACACTTCCCAGTATAGCGGTAGCTCTGTTGGCCCTTGGCCCTGCAGGAGTCTGTACACGTCCCAGTATGGCGGTAGCTCTGTTGGCCCTTGGACCTGCAGGAGTCTGTACACGTCCCAGTATGGCGGTAGCTCTGTTGGCCCTTGGCCTTGCAGGAGTCTGTACACGTCCCAGTATGGTGTTATCTCTGTTGGACCTGCAGGAGTCTGTACACGTCCCAGTATGGCGGTAGCTCTGTTGGCCCTTGGCCCTGCAGGAGTCTGTACACGTCCCAGTATGGTGTTATCTCTGTTGGACCTGCAGGAGTCTGTACACGTCCCAGTATGGTGTTATATCTGTTGGACCTGCAGGAGTCTGTACACGTCCCAGTATGGCGGTAGCTCTGTTGGCCCTTGGACCTGCAGGAGTCTGTACACGTCCCAGTTTGGCGTAGCTCTGTTGGCCCTTGGCCCTACAGGAGTCTGTACACGTCCCAGTATGGCGGTAGCTCTGTTGGCTTTTGGCCCTGCAGGAGTCTGTACACGTCCCAGTATGGTGTTATATCTGTTGGACCTGCAGGAGTCTGTACACGTCCCAGTATGGCGGAAGCTCTGTTGGACCTGCAGGAGTCTGTAAACGTCCCAGTATGGCGGAAGCTCTGTTGGACCTGCAGGAGTCTGTACACTTCCCAGTATAGCGGAAGCTCTGTTGGAGCTGCAGGAGTCTGTACACGTCTCAGTATGGCGGTAGCTCTGTTGGCCCTTGGCCCTGCAGGAGTCTGTACACGTCCCAGTATGGCGGTAGCTCTTTTGGCCCTTGGCCCTGCAGGAGTCTGTACACGTCCCAGTATGGCGGTAGCTCTTTTGGCCCCTGGCCCTGCAGGAGTCTGTACACGTGCCAGTATGGAGGTAGCTCTGTTGGCCCTTGGCCCTGCAGGAGTCTGTACACGTCCCAGTATGGCGGTAGCTCTGTTGGCCCTTGGCCCTGCAGGAGTCTGTACACGTCCCAGTATGGCGGTAGCTCTGTTGGCCCTTGGCTCTGCAGGAGTCTGTACACGTCCCAGTATGGCGGTAGCTCTGTTGGCCCTTGGCCCTGCAGGAGTCTGTACACGTCCCAGTATGGTGTTATCTCTGTTGGACCTGCAGGAGTCTGTACATGTCCCAGTATGGCATTATCTCTGTTGGCCCTTGGCCCTGCAGGAGTCTGTACACGTCCCAGTATGGTGTTATCTCTGTTGGACCTGCAGGAGTCTGTACACGTCCCAGTATGGCGTTATCTCTGTTGGCCCTTGGCCCTGCAGGAGTCTGTACACGTCCCAGTATGGCGGCAGCTCTGTTGGCCCTTGGCCCTACAGGAGTCTGTACACGTCCCAGTATGGTGTTATCTCTGTTGGACCTGCAGGAGTCTGTACACGTCCCAGTATGGCGGCAGCTCTGTTGGCCCTTGGCGCTACAGGAGTCTGTACACGTCCCAGTATGGTGTTATCGCTGTTGGACCTGCAGGAGTCTGTACACGTCCCAGTATGGCGGTAGCTCTGTTGGCCCTTGGCCCTGCAGGAGTCTGTACACGTCCCAGTATGGCGGTAGCTCTGTTGGCCTTTGGCCCTGCAGGAGTCTGTACACGTCCCAGTATGGTGTTATCTCTGTTGGCCCTGCAGGAGTCTGTACACGTCCCAGTATGGTGTTATATCTGTTGGACCTGCAGGAGTCTGTACACGTCCCAGTATGGCGGTAGCTCTGTTGGCCCTTGGCCCTGCAGGAGTCTGTACACGTCCCAGTATGGCGGTAGCTCTGTTGGCCCTTGGACCTGCAGGAGTCTGTACACGTCCCAGTATGGCGTTATATCTGTTGGCTTTTGGCCCTACAGGAGTCTGTACACGTCCAAGTATTGTGTTATATCTGTTGGACCTGCAGGAGTCTGTACACGTCCCAGTATGGCGGTAGCTCTGTTGGCCCTTGGCCCTGCAGGAGTCTGTACACGTCCCAGTATGGCGTTATCTCTGTTGGCTTTTGGCCCTGCAGGAGTCTGTACACATCCCAGTATGGCGTTATCTCTGTTGGACCTGCAGGAGTCTGTACACTTCCCAGTATGGCGGTAGCTCTGTTGGCCCTTGGCCCTGCAGGAGTCTGTACACGTCCCAGTATGGTGTTATCTCTGTTGGACCTGCAGGAGTCTGTACACGTCCCAATATGGCGGTAGCTATGTTGGCCCTTGGCCCTGCAGGAGTCTGTACACGTCCCAGTATGGTGTTATCTCTGTTGGACCTGCAGGAGTCTGTACACATCCCAGTATGGTGGTATCTCTGTTGGACCTGCAGGAGTCTGTACACGTCCCAGTATGGCGTTATCTCTGTTGGACCTGCAGGAGTCTGTACACGTCCCAGTATGGCGTAACTCTGTTGGCCCTTGGCCCTGCAGGAGTCTGTACACTTCCCAGTATGGCGGTAGCTCTGTTGGCCCTTGGCCCTGCAGGAGTCTGTACACGTCCCAGTATGGTGTTATCTCTGTTTGACCTGCAGGAGTCTGTACACTTCCCAGTATGGCGGTAGCTCTGTTGGCCCTTGGCCCTGCAGGAGTCTGTACACGTCCCAGGATGGTGTTATCTCTGTTGGACCTGCAGGAGTCTGTACACGTCCCAGTATGGTGTTATATCTGTTGGACCTGCAGGAGTCTGTACACGTCCCAGTATGGCGGTAGCTCTGTTGGCCCTTGGCCCTGCAGGAGTCTGTACACGTCCCAGTATGGCGGTAGCTCTGTTGGCCCTTGGACCTGCAGGAGTCTGTACACGTCCCAGTATGGCGGTAGCTCTTTTGGCCCTTGGCCCTACAGGAGTCTGTACACGTCCCAGTATGGCGGTAGCTCTGTTGGCTTTTGGCCCTGCAGGAGTCTGTACACGTCCCAGTATGGTGTTATATCTGTTGGACCTGCAGAAGTCTGTACACGTCCCAGTATGGCGGAAGCTCTGTTGGACCTGCAGGAGTCTGTCCACTTCCCAGTATAGAGGAAGCTCTGTTGGAGCTGCAGGAGTCTGTACACGTCCCAGTATGGCGGTAGCTCTGTTGGCCCTTGGCCATGCAGGAGTCTGTACACGTCCCAGTATGGCGGTAGCTCTTTTGGGCCTTGGCCCTGCAGGAGTCTGTACACGTCCAAGTATGGCGGTAGCTCTTTTGGCCCTTGGCCCTGCAGGAGTCTGTACACGTGCCAGTATGGCGGTAGCTCTGTTGGCCCTTGACCCTGCAGGAGTCTGTACACGTCCCAGTATGGCGGTAGCTCTGTTGGCCCTTGGCCCTGCAGGAGTCTGTACACGTCCCAGTATGGCGGTAGCTCTTTTGGCCCTTGGCCCTGCAGGAGTCTGTACACGTCCCAGTATGGCGGTAGCTCTGTTGGCCCTTGGCCCTGCAGGAGTCTGTACACGTCCCAGTATGGCGGTAGCTCTGTTGGCCCTTGGCTCTGCAGGAGTCTGTACACGTCCCAGTATGGCGTAACTCTGTTGGCCCTTGGCCCTGCAGGAGTCTGTACACGTGCCAGTATGGCGGTAGCTCTGTTGGCCCTTGGCCCTGCAGGAGTCTGTACACGTCCCAGTATGGCGGTAGCTCTGTTGGCCCTTGGCCCTGCAGGAGTCTGTACACGTCCCAGTATGGCGGTAGCTCTGTTGGCCCTTGGCTCTGCAGGAGTCTGTACACGTCCCAGTATGGCGTAACTCTGTTGGCCCTTGGCCCTGCAGGAGTCTGTACACGTCCCAGTATGGCGGTAGCTCTGTTGGCCCTTGGCCCTGCAGGAGTCTGTACACGTCCCAGTATGGTGTTATCTCTGTTGGACCTGCAGGAGTCTGTACACGTCCCAGTATGGCATTATCTCTGTTGGCCCTTGGCCCTGCAGGAGTCTGTACACGTCCCAGTATGACGGCAGCTCTGTTGGCCCTTGGCCCTACAGGAGTCTGTACACGTCCCAGTATGGTGTTATCTCTGTTGGACCTGCAGGAGTCTGTACACGTCCCAGTATGGCGGTAGCTCTGTTGGCCCTTGGCACTGCAGGAGTCTGTACACGTCCCAGTATGGTGTTATCTCTGTTGGCCCTGCAGGAGTCTGTACACGTCCCAGTATGGTGTTATATCTGTTGGACCTGCAGGAGTCTGTACACGTCCCAGTATGGCGGTAGCTCTGTTGGCCCTTGGCCCTGCAGGAGTCTGTACACGTCCCAGTATGGCGGTAGCTCTGTTGGCCCTTGGACCTGCAGGAGTCTGTACACGTCCCAGTATGGCGTAGCTCTGTTGGCCCTTGGCCCTGCAGGAGTCTGTACACGTCCCAGTATGGCGTTATATCTGTTGGACCTGCAGGAGTCTGTACACGTCCCAGTATGGCGGTAGCTCTGTTGGCCCTTGGCCCTGCAGGAGTCTGTACACGTCCCAGTATGGCGTTATCTCTGTTGGCTTTTGGACATGCAGGAGTCTGTACACGTCCCAGTATGGCGGTAATTCTTTTGGCCCTTGGCCCTGCAGGAGTCTGTACACATCCCAGTATGGCGTTATCTCTTTTGGACCTGCAGGAGTCTGTACACTTCCCAGTATGGCGGTAGCTCTGTTGGCCCTTGGCCCTGCAGGAGTCTGTACACGTCCCATTATGGTGTTATCTCTGTTGGACCTGCAGGAGTCTGTACACGTCCCATTATGGCGTTATCTCTGTTGGACCTGCAGGAGTCTGTACACATCCCAGTATGGCGTAACTCTGTTGGCCCTTGGCCCTGCAGGAGTCTGTACACGTCCCAGTATTGTGTTATCTCTGTTGGACCTGCAGGAGTCTGTACACATCCTAGTATGGTGTTATCTCTGTTGGACCTGCAGGAGTCTGTACACGTCCCAGTATGGCGTTATCTCTGTTGGACCTGCAGGAGTCTGTACACGTCGCAGTATGGCGTAACTCTGTTGGCCCTTGGCCCTGCAGGAGTCTGTACACTTCCCAGTATGGCGGTAGGTCTGTTGGCCCTTGGCCCTGCAGGAGTCTGTACACGTCCCAGTATGGTGTTATCTCTGTTGGACCTGCAGGAGTCTGTACACGTCCCAGTATGGTGTTATCTCTGTTGGACCTGCAGGAGTCTGTACACGTCCCAGTATGGCGGTAGCTCTGTTGGCCCTTGGCCCTGCAGGAGTCTGTACACGTCCCAGGATGGTGTTATCTCTGTTGGACCTGCAGGAGTCTGTACACTTCCCAGTATGGCGGTAGCTCTGTTGGCCCTTGGCCCTGCAGGAGTCTGTACACGTCCCAGTATGGTGTTATCTCTGTTGTACCTGCAGGAGTCTGTACACGTCCCAGTATGGTGTTATCTCTGTTGGATCTGCAGGAGTCTGTACACGTCCCAGTATGGCGGTAGCTCTGTTGGCCCTTGGCCCTGCAGGAGTCTGTACACGTCCCAGTATGGCGGTAGCTCTGTTGGCCCTTGGACCTGCAGGAGTCTGTACACGTCCCAGTATGGCGTAGCTCTGTTGGCCCTTGGCCCTGCAGGAGTCTGTACACGTCCCAGTATGGCGGTAGATCTGTTGGCCCTTGGCCCTACAGGAGTCTGTACACGTCCCAGTATGGCGGTAGCTCTGTTGGCTGTTGGCCCTGCAGGAGTCTGTAGACGTCCCAGTATGGTGTTTTCTCTGTTCGCCATTGGCCCTGCAGGAGTCTGTACACGTCCCAGTATGGCGTTATCTCTGTTTGCCCTTGGCCCTGCAGGAGTCTGTACACGTCCCAGTATGGCGGTAGCTCTGTTGGCCCTTGGCCCTGCAGGAGTCTGTACACGTTCCAGTATGGCGGTAGCTCTGTTGGCCCTTGGACCTGCAGGAGTCTGTACACGTCCCAGTATGGCATTATCTCTGTTGGCCCTTGGCCCTGCAGGAGTCTGTACACGTCCCAGTATGGCGGTAGCTCTGTTTGCCCTTGGCCCTGCAGGAGTCTGTACACGTCCCAGTATGGCATTATCTCTGTTGGCCCTTGGCCCTGCAGGAGTCTGTACACGTCCCAGTATGGCGGTAGCTCTGTTTGCCCTTGGCCCTGCAGGAGTCTGTACACGTCCCAGTATGGCGGTAGCTCTGTTGGCCCTTGGCCCTGCAGGAGTCTGTACACGTTCCAGTATGGCGGTAGCTCTGTTGGCCCTTGGACCTGCAGGAGTCTGTACACGTCCCAGTATGGCATTATCTCTGTTGGCCCTTGGCCCTGCAGGAGTCTGTACACGTCCCAGTATGGCGGTAGCTCTGTTGGCCCTTGGCCCTACAGGAGTCTGTACACGTCCCAGTATGGTGTTATCTCTGTTGGACCTGCAGGAGTCTGTACACGTCCCATTATGGCGGCAGCTCTGTTGGCCTTTGGCCCTGCAGGAGTCTGTACACGTCCCAGTATTGTGTTATCTCTGTTGGACCTGCAGGAGTCTGCACCCGTCCCAGTATGGCGGTAGCTCTGTTGGCCCTTGGCCCTGTAGGAGTCTGTACACGTCCCAGTATGGTGTTATATCTGTTGGACCTGCAGGTGTCTGTACACATCCCAGTATGGCGGTAGCTCTGTTTTGCCTTTGGCCCTACAGGAGTCTGTACACGTCCCAGTATGGTGTTATCTCTGTTGGACCTGCAGGAATCTGTACACGTCCCAGTATGGCGGTAGCTCTGTTGGCCCTTGGCCCTGCAGGAGTCTGTACACGTCCCAGTATGGCATTATCTCTGTTTGCTTTTGGACCTGCAGGAGTCTGTACACGTCCCAGTATGGCGGTAGCTCTGTTGGCCCTTGGACCTGCAGGAGTCTGTACACGTCCCAGTATGGCGTAGCTCTGTTGGCCCTTGGCCCTGCAGGAGTCTGTACACGTCCCTGTATGGCGGTAGCTCTGCTGGCCCTTGGACCTGCAGGAGTCTGTACACGTCCCAGTATGGCGGTATCTCTGTTGGCCCTTGGCCCTGCAGGAGTCTGTACACGTCCCAGTATGGCGGTATCTCTGTTGGCCCTTTGCCCTGCAGGAGTCTGTACACGTCCCAGTATGGCGGTAGCTCTGTTGGCCCTTGGCCCTGCAGGAGTGTGTACACGTCCCAGTATGGCGGTAGCTCTGTTGGCCCTTGGACCTGCAGGAGTCTGTACACGTCCCAGCATGGCGGTAGCTCTGTTGGCCCTTGGACCTGCAGGAGTCTGTACACGTCCCAGTATGGCGGTAGCTCTGTTGGCCCTTGGACCTGCAGGAGTCTGTACACGTCCCAGTATGGCGTAGCTCTGTTGGCCCTTCGCCCTGCAGGAGTCTGTACACGTCCCAGTATGGCGTTATCTCTGTTGGCCCTTGGCCCTGCAGGAGTCTGTACACGTCCCAGTATGGTGTTATCTCTGTTGGACCTGCAGGAGTCTGTACACGTCCCAGTATGGCGGCAGCTCTGTTGGCCCTTGGCCCTGCAGGAGTCTGTACACGTCCCAGTATGATGTTATCTCTGTTGGACCTGCAGGAGTCTGTAGACGTCCCAGTATGGTGTTTTCTCTGTTCGCCATTGGCCCTGCAGGAGTCTGTACACGTCCCAGTATGGCGTTATCTCTGTTGGCCCTTGGACCTGCAGGAGTCTGTACACGTCCCAGTATGGCGTTATCTCTGCTTGCCCTTGGCACTGCAGGAGTCTGTACACGTCCCAGTATGGTGTTATCTCTGTTGGACCTGCAGGAGTCTGTACACGTCCCAGTATGGCGGCAGCTCTGTTGGCCTTTGGCCCTGCAGGAGTCTGTACACGTCGCCGTATTGTGTTATCTCTGTTGGACCTGCAGGAGTCTGCACACGTCCCAGTATGGCGGTAGCTCTGTTGGCCCTTGGCCCTGTAGGAGTCTGTACACGTCCCAGTATGGTGTTATATCTGTTGGACCTGCAGGTGTCTGTACACATCCCAGTATGGCGGTAGCTCTGTTGGCCTTTGGCCCTACAGGAGTCTGTACATGTCCCAGTATGGTGTTATCTCTGTTGGACCTGCAGGAATCTGTACACGTCCCAGTATGGCGGTAGCTCTGTTGGCCCTTGGCCCTGCAGGAGTCTGTACACGTCCCAGTATGGCGGTAGCTCTGTTGGCCCTTGGCCCTGCAGGAGTCTGTACACGTCCAGTATGGCTGTAGCTCTGTTGGACCTTGGCCCTGCTGTAGTCTGTAAACGTTCCAGTATGGCATTATCTCTGTTGGCTTTTGGACCTGCAGGAGTCTGTACACGTCCCAGTATGGCGGTAGCTCTGTTTGCCCTTGGCCCTGCAGGAGTCTGTACACGTCCCAGTATGGCGGTAGCTCTGTTGGCCCTTGGCCCTGCAGGAGTCTGTACACGTTCCAGTATGGCGGTAGCTCTGTTGGCCCTTGGACCTGCAGGAGTCTGTACACGTCCCAGTATGGCATTATCTCTGTTGGCCCTTGGCCCTGGAGGAGTCTGTACATGTCCCAGTATGGCATTATCTCTGTTCGCTTTTGGACCTGCAGGAGTCTGTACACGTCCCAGTATGGTGGTAGCTCTGTTGGCCCTTGGACCTGCAGGAGTCTGTACACGTCCCAGTATGGCGTAGCTCTGTTGGCCCTTGGCCCTGCAGGAGTCTGTACACGTCCCTGTATGGCGGTAGCTCTGCTGGCCCTTGGACCTGCAGGAGTCTGTACACGTCCCAGTATGGCGTTATCTCTGTTGGCCCTTGGCCCTGCAGGAGTCTGTACACGTCCCAGTATGGCGGTATCTCTGTTGGCCCTTTGCCCTGCAGGAGTCTGTACACGTCCCAGTATGGCGGTAGCTCTGTTGGCCCTTGGCCCTGCAGGAGTCTGTACACGTCCCAGTATGGCGGTAGCTCTGTTGGCCCTTGGACCTGCAGGAGTCTGTACACGTCCCAGTATGGCGGTAGCTCTGTTGGCCCTTGGACCTGCAGGAGTCTGTACACGTCCCAGTATGGCGGTAGCTCTGTTGGCCCTTGGACCTGCAGGAGTCTGTACACGTCCCAGTATGGCGTAGCTCTGTTGGCCCTTGGCCCTGCAGGAGTCTGCACACATCCCAGTATGGCGGTAGCTCTGTTGGCCCTTGGCCCTACAGGAGTCTGTACACGTCCCAGTATGGTGTTATCTCTGTTGGACCTGCAGGAGTCTGTACACGTCCCATTATGGCGGCAGCTCTGTTGGCCCTTGGCCCTGCAGGAGTCTGTACACGTCCCAGTATGATGTTATCTCTGTTGGACCTGCAGGAGTCTGCACACGTCCCAGTATGGCGGTAGCTCTGTTGGCCCTTGGCCCTACAGGAGTCTGTACACGTCCCAGTATGGTGTTATCTCTGTTGGACCTGCAGGAATCTGTACACATCCCAGTATGGCGGTAGCTCTGTTGGCCCTTGGCCCTGCAGGAGTCTGTACACGTCCCAGTATGGCGGTAGCTCTGTTGGCCCTTGGCCCTGCAGGAGTCTGTACATCCCAGTATGGCATTATCTCCGTTGGCCCTTGGTCCTGCAGGAGTCTGTACACGTCCCAGTATGGCATTATCTCTGTTGGCTTTTGGACCTGCAGGAGTCTGTACACGTCCCAGTATGGCATTATCTCTGTTGGCCCTTGGCCCTGCAGGAATCTGTACACGTCCCAGTATGGTGTTATATCTGTTGGACCTGCAGGAGTCTGTACAGGTCCCAGTATGGCGGTAGCTCTGTTGGCCCTTGGCCCTGCAGGAGTCTGTACACGTCCCAGTATGGCGGTAGCTCTGTTGGCCCTTGGACCTGCAGGAGTCTGTACACGTCCCAGTATGGCATTATCTCTGTTGGCCCTTGGCCCTGCAGGAATCTGTACACGTCCCAGTATGGCATTATCTCTTTTGGCTTTTGGACCTGCAGGAGTCTGTACACGTCCCAGTATGGCGGTAGCTCTGTTGGCCCTTGGACCTGCAGGAGTCTGTACACGTCCCAGTATGGCGTAGCTCTGTTGGCCCTTGGCCCTGCAGGAGTCTGTACACGTCCCTGTATGGCGGTAGCTCTGCTGGCCCTTGGACCTGCAGGAGTCTGTACACGTCCCAGTATGGCGTTATCTCTGTTGGCCCTTGGCCCTGCAGGAGTCTGTACACGTCCCAGTATGGCGGTAGCTCTGTTGGCCCTTGGCCCTGCAGGAGTCTGTACACGTCCCAGTATGGCGGTATCTCTGTTGGCCCTTGTCCCTGCAGGAGTCTGTACACGTCCCAGTATGGCGGTAGCTCTGTTGGCCCTTGGCCCTACAGGAGTCTGTACACGTCCCAGTATGGCGGTAGCTCTGTTGGCTATTGGCCCTGCAGGAGTCTGTACACGTCCCAGTATGGCGGTATCTCTGTTGGCCCTTGTCCCTGCAGGAGTCTGTACACGTCCCAGTATGGCGGTAGCTCTGTTGGCCCTTGGCCCTACAGGAGTCTGTACACGTCCCAGTATGGCGGTAGCTCTGTTGGCTTTTGGCCCTGCAGGAGTCTGTACACGTCCCAGTATGGCGGTAGCTCTGTTGGCCCTTGGCCCTGCAGGAGTCAGTTGGGTGATAAGAGGGTCAATGATCCAGGTAATGGATGGATGGAGGGTGATTAATGCCACCTCTGTAGCTGGTCTCACCCTGGGCCGGGCCTCTGTGGGGCACTACCATCTACCCCTCCACTGAGACACACGCTCTCAGGACCCCACTATTAGTGCCTCCTTTTTGGTACATTAACATTAACTTGGACTGGGGCCTTTTGACATTTTTATTGGTCTTTCCCAAATGAATGCATGTATACAGTAAGACAATGTCTCCGATATTCCAATTGGTTGATTGGTTTGGCCATGTTCAGAGAGGTCAACATGTTCAGCATGTGTTTCTCGTTCAACACCTCATTACATCTCACCACCATTAGATGTACATCACCGTTCTATCTCCCATAGACTATCCTCTCCGCTCCAATGTCACTCAGATGTCAGTCAGGGACACGCCTCTCTCCTCCACGCTGCAGCAAAACACACGCCAGCTATTATTTACAGGATTAGAGAGATGTCAGTGTGAAACACTCTCCTCGGAACTAAGGACGAGGAAATTACCTGCTAATGGACCACTGGGCACTAATATCTAAATCCCCAATCTATCTGTAATTGCTGCAAAATGCTCCGGCTTGTTCTGAGAGGGAGACTTCTAAGTCTAAGCGACTCTCTTTTTTTGGGGGTATTTTATTAAAGGCAATAAGCGAACGCCGGCACGAAGGAGGAGAGTATTAGGCTCTTTCACTTCTCTCTTCTCTTCTTTGAATCCCTCTCTCCTGTGGAATCCCACAGGCATCATTAATGTCTCATCACTTCTTTCATATCTCGGCGGGAAGACTTAAGTGACGGTCCTGCAGCTGCTTCAACACGCGGCTTGTGTGATTCATTTCTTGCGAGGAGAAGAGGAGCTGCTTTTTGAGAGGTGCTTTATTTGCATAAGCGTTCATAATTACTTAATGACCAATCAGATGTGGTTCAGTGCAGAAACAAGCTGTCTGAATCATGTATTTCAATTAGGAATACCACTGAAACACGTTCCCCATGACCATCCAATATAACAATTAGGAATACCACTGAAACACGTTCCCCATGACCATCCAATATAACAATTAGGAATACCACTGAAACACGTTCCCCATGACCATCCAATATAACAATTAGGAATACCACTGAAACACGTTCCCCATGACCATCCAATATAACAATTAGGAATACCACTGAAACACGTTCCCCATGACCATCCAATATAACAATTAGGAATACCACTGAAACACGTTCCCCATGACCATCCAATATAACAATTAGGAAAACCACTGAAACACGTTCCCCATGACCACCCAATATAACAATTAGGAATACCACTGAAACACGTTCCCCATGACCATCCAATATAACAATTAGGAAAACCACTGAAACACGTTCCCCATGACCATCCAATATAACAATTAGGAATACCGCTTAGACATGTGACCATTCGGTATAGACATTATTTTATTTATTATGCTGTGGAAATGATCATGAGGTCCACAGGTATAGGATGATGAGGATACAGGTGGGTTGTGGATTTGTACAGATATAGGATCTTAATTTGAGCCAGTTTTCTACAGCAGTAAAATAATCCTGCAGCAACAGTAAATGTGAATTATTATTGTCACGTTCTGACCTTTATTTGCTTTGTTTTGTTGTTATTTAGTATGGTCAGGGCGTTGGGGTGGGCAGTCTATGTTGGTTGTTCTATGATTTTGGGATTTCTATGTTTCGGCCTAGTATGGTTCTCAATCAGATGCAGGTGTCATTAGTTGTCTCTGATTGAGAATCATACTTAGGTAGCCTGGGATTCACTGTTTGTTTGTGGGTGATTGTCTATGTCTAGTTGCATGTTAGCACTATGTTTCATTGGCAGTCACGGTCGTTTGTTGTTTTGTTAGCTTGTTCAGTTTACGTTGTGTTTTTCGTCATTCAATAAAAGGAATGCATTCATACCACGCTGCCCTTTGGTCCGCTTCTTACGACGATCGTGACAATTATGTGGATTACAATTGAAAGATATTCTTGTAGGGGTTGATAGATTTTTCGTAAGGGAAAATCAAGCCCGAAATGTCAAAGTGGAAGCCTTTTTAAACCTATACTAAATGTTTTACATTTCCTGCATTGCAGGAAAGTCCTGCAACAGGGTGATCAAATGAACATCCTGGAGCTGTATCTGTATTTGTACAGCTGAACTATCATGTTCATTAACAGTGTTATAAATTCACTATGGAGCAACATCTATAGAGCTGTAGAACTATAGAACTGTAGAAATATAGATCTGTAGAAATATAGATTCAGGGATGAAAAGAACAGTAAGTGAAAGTTCTTGAACAAAAAAAAGTGTTCCACTTTTTCCTTGCTCTTGAAAAACCGCCTCCTTGGCAATATCTGTTTTAATCAAGCCAACAATAAAAGACAGAAGGAAGCATGTGTAAATAATCATTAATAACCATGGGACCACACCCCCGGAGGCATAGCCAGCATGGAGGCACTTTCAATATCTCCAAGGGAAACCTTCATCTATAAAAAAATTCAGCTTGGCTGCTGTAAAAAACTCAAACTAATTTGTGAGGAGTTCAACGGCAGTTCAACGTGGAGTGCACTTTCCAAGGCCTCCGCTGAGAGGGATGGAGAGAGGGATGGAGAGAGGGATGGAGAGAGGGATGTAGGACGGACAATGGCGGATGTGTAGTAGAACTCCATCTTAGAGAGAGCCGCAACCTCCCGTGATGGACTATTGTCGCTCTGGATTACAGCTGTAGAATGGGCGTCAATGACTACAGTAAACCCTCCTTAACGCTGTCGTGTTGCTCAGCCCTTAGATACATGTTGTACAGTACAGTATCTTTAACCTCCGTTATTCATTAGAGAGATGACTGATTTGATGAGGATTTGTTCAAACCTGTAGGTGTGTTATCTGTGATGCTGTACATATGACTGGTGTGCTGAACACTACCTGACTGCAGTAGAGCTCAGCGCCACGGCCTTGGACTTGGTAGCCTTGGTGATGAGCTGTTGGATCAATGCTCCGAACCACTCGACCTCAAGTCTACGATCAAAACAGTGTTTAAATGTTCAAAGTGTTCGATATTCAAGGGCATGATTAGCGTTATAGCTGCATACTGCGTCTCTCAGCCATGCTTTAGCAACACTTCGTCCATTGCTCACCTGCACATGGTTATACAGAGTTAGTTATACTGCCGTACATATCTTACACCATACAGCGAGCTACAGAAATGCCAGTCTGGCAGCTCTTTGAACATATGATATGTGTATGTACTGTATGTGTTTGCATATGTAAAGGATGTCACGCTGCTTAGCGAGTACCGCTTCCCCAGGACACAGGACCTCTGCTTTGGTAATACGTGACCACCCTCCTGGAGCGTCTTACCAAGTTGCTCCACATGAAGCGCGAGCTATTTGCTGGCGGAAGTGGGGACAGTTCAGTTTGAGCAGTAAGCTTCACACATCCCCATGCTACACATGCGTGCCTGTGCATCCGCCTGTACGTTCGAGCATGCATTTGTGTGTGCGTGTTCCTGTGTATGTGTGACTAATCTCTGTCATGGACCTGTGGCATATGGGCCTGTCTCTTGTCTGGGCCCTCATTAATGGGCCCCATTGAACAGGGCTAGATTGGGGCCTCCCCTTCTCTTTCCTTCCCTCCCGTGGAGGGCCTGTGCCAGTGTTAAGAGCTTTAATCACAGGATTTTATCCTGCTTGCCAAGTTACCATGTAATCACTGGATGACCACCCAACAGTTGTGCCAAAGTGGGAGAGAGAGAGAGAGAGAGAGAGCTTGGTAACCAGTGGTGATGTTGTTGACTAGGGATGTTCAGGCCAGAACAGAAGTAGCTGTCTGCGGTGGTACTGTATTGCTACCTGAGTCCCTGGGTCTGACAGGGGGAGACTGGGAGCTTTTCATACTAAGTGAAAGGGGAATGAAACGGCCCCTTGTCGACGCTGCGACAGGGGATAATGGAGCAATTGTTTGGTGAACTCAATCAGGGTTGAATTACCACTGCGTCATTTTACACACACACATACGTCTCCCTCTACATTTCTGTCTCTGACTTTATCCCCCTCTCCCTCGCTCTCTCTGTTTCTCTCTCTATCTTTCTCTCTCTGTTGTGTACAGCCTCTCTCTCACTCTCACTCTCTTTCTCTCTCTCTCTCTTTCTCTCTCCCGCTCTCTCTCTCTTTCTCTCTCTGTTGTGTGCAGCCTGACTCTCTCTCTCTCTCGGTCTCTGCCTGACTCTCTCTCTCTCTCTTGGTCTCTGTCTGTCCTCTCTCTCTCTCTCTCTCTCTCTCTCTCTCTCTCTCTCTCTCTCTCTCTCTCTCTCTCTCTTCTCTCTCTCTCTCTCTCCTTCTCTCTCTCTCTCCTCTCTCTCTCTCCTTCTCTCTCTCTCTCTCTTTCTCTCTCATTCTCTTTCTCTGTGTCAGTACGATACATAGATGTAAGAGACAATCTTTTATATTGTCGTGACTTGACTTTAACATTAATCTGAAGACTGTTATTTATCTAATTACCTAACTATGTTAATTTTTACCCGATTAAATGAATCATGTGACAATTAACTCATTAGGATCTGGGGCACCACGAGTGTTTCTTTAAACAGTTACCATCTCCCGAATTAAACTCTAACAGGTCTTTACCTATTACATCTATAAACAGTCAACTTATTAATCATAACCTCGTATTATATCATCATTCTGAACAGAGGTAACCTCCTTGCATCTGCAAAAACGTATTACTTATGATTCAGTCCTACACAAATTGGTTGAATTATTTATTTACTAGCTAACTAAATGGTAACACAGGATAAGCATACACACTTAATGTGTTAAAAACAGGTCCCTAGCTGACTGACAACAATATGGCTGCTTGTTACAGAAGACATGGAGAGGGTTACATAGAGAGGGACAGAGACACTTAACATTGGTACTTTCAGAAACTACTCTCACTTACAGTGACCATATACTTTGCACACAAACCGCCATCCGCTTTGAGTAAGAAATCATGAATGTATTTACGTGAAATGCCTTGGTTCGCCGGATCTCTCTCAGTGGACAGGGCCGCCTTGGAAAGGGAGTTGGGCCTTTTTATGGCACACTTGTAAGGCTCTGATTGTCTAAAAGGGTTCCAACAAGTCTTCTACTGTTGTTCACTTTGTAGTCGTCTGGTATCTGGTGGCTTGTCGTGTAGTGCTGAACAGAACTACGTAGTTTATTTTCCTTCCATTCACTCTTGAAGATGCTTCTTTGACGATAGGCAGCCGTATCGATGGTTTAAGCAGAGTACAGGATGGTCCTACTTAAATTTGCTTTCGAAGATAGATACTTTACGTAGGACAGCTATTCAGCCGTCCCAGTGATTGTCCGAGAAGTGAGTTTATCATCTCTCTCGTGTTGAGATTCACAGTATAAACCACTATAAACATGCAGCTGCAGGTTGACGCTTTTCTGGTCTAGTATGTTCATTTCTTGACTCATTCATGCAGTTTTTATACAAAAACACTTTCGTAATTTGTCATATTACATGCACAACGCATAGTATAGAGCCTTCTTACATGTAGTGGGTTATACTTTCCAAGTTACAGTAGTTCCTTTATAAAATGTTTATATACATCACAAAATAACAAACAAAATGACTTTAGTGTTTTATAGATCGCCTCTGAACATTCCCCACGTTCTATGTTAGAAACATTGTTCCAGTATTTGCTTTTGAACGTGTTAGTTTCAGCAGGAAAAAGGTCTGTTGAGACAAAGCACATTCCTTTGGTGAGTTTGGAGAGGGAGGCCTGAATCTTCTCCCCTTGATTTATAACTGGACATGAGTTGTTAATCGCCACTAGTTTTCCTGGTTGAGAGGGTGTGTGATTGAAGTTATTCATTGTAAACCCGATCTGACCTGCACTAGCTGTCAAAAGTTTTAGAATACCTAATCATTCAAGGGTTTTTCTTTATTTTTACTATTTTCTACATTGTAGAATAATAGTGAAGACATCGAAATGATAAAATAACACGTATGGAATCATATAGTAACACGAAAAGTGTTGAAAATCTAAATATTTTATATTTGAGATTCTTCAAATAGCCACCCTTTGCCTTGATGACATATTTGCACACTCTTGGTATTCTCTCAACCAGCTTCAGCTGGAATGCTTTTCCAATTGTCTTGAAGGAGTTCAAACATATGCTGAGCACTTGTTGGCTGCTTTTCCTTCACTCTGCGGTACAACTCATCTCAAACCATCTCAATTTGGTTGAGTTTGGGTGATTGTGGAGGCCAGGTCATATGATGAATCACTCCATCACTATCATTCTTAGTAAAATAGTACTTACACAGCCTGGAGGTGTGTTGGGTCATTGTCCTGTTGAAAAACAAATGACAATCTCAATAAGCCCAAACCAGATGTGATGGTGTATCACTGCAGAATGCTGTAGTAGCCATGCTGGTTAAGTGTGCCTTGAATTCTAAATAAATCCCAGACAGGGTAAAGCAAAGCACCTCCATACCATAACGCCTCCTCCTCCATGCTTCACTATGGGAACTACATATGCGTAGATCATCCGTTCACCCACACTGCATCTCACAAAGACACGGCGGTTGGAATCAAAAATCTCTAATTTGGACTCCAGACCAAAGCACAAATTGCCACTGGTCTAATGTCCATTACACGTGTTTCTTGGCCCAAGCAAGTTTCTTCTTCTTATTGGTGTCATTTTAGTAGTGGTTTATTTGCATCAATTCAACCACGAAGGCCAGATTCATGCAGTCTCCTCTGAACAGTTGATGTTGAGATGTGCCTGTTACTCTGTGAAGCATTTTTTTGGGCTGCAATTTCTGAGGCTGGTAACTCTGGGTCTTCCATTCCTGTGGTTGTCCTCATGAGAGCCAGTTTCATCATAGCTTGATGGTTTTTGCAACTGCACTTGAAGAAACTTTCAAAGTTTGATGAAATATTGATTGACTGTCTTTTCTCGTTGCTAATTTGAGCTGTTCTTGTCATAATATGGACTTCATCTTTTACCAAATAGGGCTATCTTCTGTATACCCCCTACCTTGTCACAACACAACTGATTCGCTCAAACACATCAAGAAGGAAAGAAATTCCACAAATTAACTTTTAACAAAGCATACCTGTTAATTGAAATGCATTCCAGGTGACTACCTCATGAAGCTGGTTGAGAGAATGCCAATAGTGTTCAAAGCTGTCATCAGGGCAAAGGAATCTCAAATGTAAAGTATATTTTGATTTGTTTAACACTTTTGTTGGTGACTACATGATTCCATATGTGTTATTTCATAGTTTTGATGTCTTCACTACTTTTTTACAATGTAGAAAATAGTAAAAATAAAGAAACTCTTGAATAAGCAGGTGTTCTATAACGTTTGACCGGTAGTGTATTTCGATGTTCGTGGACAGTGCTGACAATATTTTAATCTTATCTAGAATACAATTTTCCAAAAGAGTGAAACCAGTGTGGAGGAAAATGGTCGGTCATAGTCACCCTAATGACACATACAGTGGGGCAAAAAAGTATTTAGTCAGCCACCATTTGTGAAAGTACTCCCACTTAAAAAGATGAGAGAGGCCTGTAATTTTCATCATAGGTACACTTCAACTATGACAGACAAAATGAGAAAAACAATCCAGAAAATCACATTGTAGGATTTTTAATGAATTTATTTGCAATTGATGGTTTTCAAAATAAGTATTTGGTCAATAACAAAAGTTTATCTCAATACTTTGTTATATACCCTTCATTGGCAATGACAGAGGTCAAACGTTTTCTGTAAGTCTTCACGAGGTTTTCACACACTGTTGCTGGTACTTTGGCCCATTCCTCCATGCAGATCACCTCTAGAGCAGTGATGTTTTGGGGCTGTTGCTGGGCAACACGGACTTTCAACTCCCTCCAAAGATTTTCTATGGGGTTGAGATCTGGAGACTGGCTAGGCCACTCCAGGACCTTGAAATGCTTCTTATGAAGCCACTCCTTCGTTGCCTGGGCGGTGTGTTTGGGATCATTGTCATGCTGAAAGACCCAGCCACGTTTCATCTTCAATGCCCTTGCTGATGGAAGGAGGTTTTCACTCAATCTCACAATACATGGCCCCATTCATTCTTTCTTTTACATGGATCAGTCATCCTGGTCCCTTTGCAGAAAAACAGCCCCAAAGCATGATTTTTCCACCCCCATGCTTCACAGTAGGTATGGTGTTCTTTGGATGCAACTCAGCATTCTTTGTCCTCCAAACACAACAAGTTTTTACCAAAAAGTTATATTTTGGTTTCATCTGAACATATGACATTCTCCCAATCTTCTTCTGGATCATCTAAATGCTCTCTAGCAAACTTCAGAGTGGCCTGGGCATGTACTGGCTTAAGCAGGGGGACACGTCTGGCACTGCAGGATTTGAGTCCCTGGCAGCGTAGTGTGTTACTGATGGTAGGCTTTGTTACTTTGG